>NC_092167.1:17393864-17496364 GCF_045791955.1 Oncorhynchus clarkii lewisi | reverse complement strand
TACCATGGTATAACGTAACACAACCTGGCATGACGTTACCTTCGAACAATCCAATACAGCCCGAAGGCCTAAACAAACAAACCCCAACACAGACAACATATCCCTAGAACAGTAACACGTCGTTGTACCTGTGGGTTGCGGGCCTTCTGGAGGTATGGCAGCAGCAGGCGGATGAGCACTGAGCTCTGGTCCTTATCACTCACAAACCTGCTGAGCCTGGAGAGGAGAGAGAGATCATGACATTAGCCTGTGGAACCCATCACTATCATCACCACCATACAACGACCTGAAACCTGAGAGGGAGAGCTGTGATACGGTCACAAAGAGCAGGGGCTAGAATACGCCATCTATGATCAGTTGGCGTTAGAGATTATTTGACTGTCTACAACAGGGCTCTCCAACCCTGTTCCTGGAGAGCTGCAGTCCTGTAGGTTTTCGCTCCGAACACAATCTAGCACATCTGATTCTAATAATTAGGTGGTTGATAAGCCGGAGTCGGCTTAGTAAACAACTGGGGTTGGAGTGAAAGCCTACAGGACGGTACAGTAGCTCTCCGGGAACAGGGTTGGAGAGCCCTGGTCTACAATGATCACAAAGTCAGCACGTCGCCACAGCACAGTAGTCAACGCTTCATAAAGGACGCAGAAGGATGTGAGGGCCGAAGGACTTACTTTGAGAGGATGTTGAGCTCCTTGGCCACCTGGGATCTAAACCTCTTCTTCTTGAGTCTGACAGAGTTGCGTACGATGCCACTGAGGTACTGTAGCAGGGTGGAGATGTGGGGCAGGAGTAGCCTGGCACCCTGGGTCAGATGCTCTGAACAACACAAACAAACCATTCATTTATGCATTTCTGCATCAATATGCACACTTTGTATTTGCTATTATTTACAAGGATTTTTTTATTTATTACAAACGTTAAACTTTGTATACAACCCATTTTGCATTTGCTTATACCTACTAGAGCCCATAGTTTTTCCATGTCACCAAACGAGGAAAAACTTCCTAGTCTGGTCCATCGTTATACTGTTTAGTATTTACTTTTATTAGTAGCATTTGCATATTCTAGCAGTGGCCCTGTAAACATTGCATTTGCGTATTCTATATGTTGTCCATAGGCCTCACCCAAAGAGATGTAGCCTCCCTCTGGTGGCTGGGGGAACACACTGCCGTTGACGCTCAGCTCCGCCTCCTCACCCTCCGAAACCAGAAGGTCCTTCGTGGTCACCAAGGACTCGGCGATGTCCATCACCATGGCAACGGTCTGGGTGGAGACATTCTTGGCGGAGAGCAGGGCGAACACGTTGAGGAGGACGTCACACTCCGGGTGACCAGACTTCTGCTTGGCCAGGAGGGGGAAGTACCTGAGAGAGGAGGAGAGGAAAGAAGGTGGCCACTTTCAGGCGGGTTGAATCTGTCACCTACCACTGGGTCACGGTAAATTCCTCCTAGTTCCACACTGGAAACTGGATTGTTGCCAGAAACATTCTCCCATTAACATACTGATCTCATTGTGAAAAGGACTTGGCCTTAGTGCAGCTGAAGTCTCAACACAAAGATAGTTTGATAAGCTTACCTGGCATTCTTGCTCCAGACGTGGATGAGTTTGAGGAGGGGGGTGGGGGAGTAGGGGCTCTCTGTTGGCAGACGGCAGACCTGGGGCCAGACGATAGCCTGGAAGACGGCATCGAGCTCATCTGGGGTGAAGCTGTACGAGTCAAAGCCATCAAAGAAGTCCTGGATCCGCAGGACCCCCAGGCGCCTCAGGTTCTTCAGAGGAGCGATACAGCCGGCCTTTAACTGGGCAGAGAGAGAAAAAAAAACATTGAGGAGTTTTTAAAACCTGTTCATCTATTTTTAGCCTTTCAGCTGCAAAGAGTAGGGAAAAAAACCAAGAGGCGACAAAACAACTTTAAGGAGTTACTGACTTGTCCTAGAAAGCCATGTTTGTGTGCAGTACCATACATGAACATCAACATGCTTTATACATGCTCACACCTGCAACTGCCAGGGCAGGCCTCTCCGAGCCTCCTGTTCTAGTATAGGTCTCAGAGGGCGAGCTGCGGAGTACTGCCACAATGGCTACACAGCAGCTCCTGCCCAAGACCAGAGTTACCGACTTGAAACTTTACTAAACGTTTTTCTCAAGAGACATCAAATCAAATTTGATTTTGTCACATGCGCCCAGATACAACAGGTGTAGGTAGACCTTAACAGTGAAATGCTTACTCACAAGCCCTTAACTAACAATGCAGTTTAAAGAAATATAAGTAACAAATAATTAAAGAGCAGCAGTAAAATAACAATAGCAAGGCTATATACAGGGGGTACCAGTACATAGTCAATGTGCAGGGGCACTGGTTAGTAGAGGTAATATGTACATGTAGGTGGAGTTAAAGTTACTATGCATAGAACCCAGGAGCTTATTATCAAGCTTCTCTGAGTAGGAGTGCTGATCTCGGATCAGGTTGCCCCCTGCCCAAATAATCATTTTAATCATGATCTAAAAAGGCAAAACTGATCGTAAATCAGCACTCCTACTCATCCAGCAGCCTCTAGTTACATTTATTTTTAATTTTACCTTTATTTAACTAGGCATGTCAGTTAAGAACAAATTCTTATTTTCAGTGGTGGCCTAGGAACAGTGGGTTAACTGCCTGTTCAGGGGCAGAACCTTGTCAGCTAGGGGATTTGAACTTGCAACCTTTCGGTTACTAGTCCAACGCTCTAACCATTAGACAACCCTGCCGCCCCTCGTCTGTCCCCTGGTCCAACAGAGAACATACAGTAGGTTTCTCAAGACTGAGCATCTGTGAGACAGTGAGACCCTCTGGCTGTGTAAATACCTGTTCTCTCTGGTTAAGGATGGTGGAGACAGAGGCGGTGACACACAGTAGGATCTGCAGCACCCTGGGCAGGTGTGTGTTGATGAGGTGGCCCAGTTTACTGATGACTGTGTTGACTATGTTCATCAGGCTGTGCTGCCGACCCAGAGGAAGGACGGCAGAGAAGTCCGTCTCGGATATCGCTTTGTCTACTGCAGCTAGACACAGACCTGGAGAGAGGGAGGGGAGAAAAAAATAGAGAGAGAAAGAAGAAGAGTTCTAAGTGTTCGAATGTCACACTTTTAAAACAAACACATGTCCACACACACACACTCATACACACACTCATACACACACACACACTCATACACACACACACACACACACACACACACACACACACACACACAAATACAAATAGGCTAAAGCTACAACATTACGGCCAAATAGACCGATGAGACAGAGGGCAACAGAGCCATTCACTGAGGAATAAGACGAGAAACACTCCGCTCCCATACAGGTTGTATATCACATGACGGAGGGCGCCCTACCCTGTCCGTGGTGGCAGACGGGCTCCAGCAGGAGGTCAATGAACATGCCCAGCTCCTCAGACTGGCATCCTGCCAGGAACCTCAGCACGACGGAGGAACGCTGCATGGCGCCAGACTTGCCCTGGAACTTACTGCCAGTCTTACTGCGCATCCGCCCAAACAGAACCCTACAGAGGTTAGGTTAGAGGAGAGAGGGGGGGGGGGGTTATATTGGAGTAGTAAAGGTGACACATAAATAGGCCACAAGTTTAAGTTCACTTGAAGACACAGACGAGTAATAACAAACAAGAGTAATCGCACACGCGCACGCACACACACCTCATAAGCAGCGGGATAAGCTGGGCCCTGTGCGAGGCGTCCACCACGGCCTGCTCCTCTGAGATGTTGAAGTGAACGATCTCATCCTTGAAGTGTTTGTCATCCAGCAGCCTCTCCAGATTATCCCTGAACACAACAGTCACGTCAAAGACATTCAATAGACTTTGGGTCCAGAAGCACAAGACATTTCAGATCCAGAAAAAGACATCAGATGAAGACATTTCATTACTATATCACAGCAAACACAGAAAGACCGTGTATCAAATGTCCTGCCACCAGATACCGAATCAAGATATATTAGCAAATCCACAAGCCTATCGGCCTGTACAGCTTCAAAGAGGCACCAGAGCAATGTTGTTCACAGGGTCTACACAGGGTCTCCAGGCTGATTCAGTGAACTCTGTCAGTGGTACACTATGGGAAATGAAATAACAGAACTCCTATTTCCTTCCATCATTCTGCTCTCAGTGATGTTAGATGGGAAACGGTTAGTAAATGGATAGTTTAATAAGGGAAGTGAAGAGAGGAACTCCCGTCAGATCTGTGGTTCTGGGTGGAGGTTAACATTCCTGCTCAGTGGAACCTGAGAGGGCCAGTGATGTCTCTGATCTTTATCAGCACTGGTAACAATGACTCCCATTGAGGGGCCGGGAGTCCATAACAGTTATTACAGTATCCCTTACTCTTACTCCGATCACCTGAACAAAAAATGTTAAATGGTGATTTTGGAAAGTAGGTTTTACGCCTGGCAGACTGTAAAAGGACTGAAGGTATGTTACGACAAGAGGTAAGACGAGACGTTGCGTGACAGTGTCGTTCGGAAATAAGCCAGAGAGCAGACTTACTTGTAGGGGAGGACGTTGGGGTCTTTGTAGGTCAGAACACACTCCAATGCTGCCCTCTGAATCTGCTGGTCCTGGTGGCACAGCAACTGAACAGACACACAGTCACACATTGATAGCAGTACACTGACAGAGACTGCCCGCTGTTTAGGTAGAAAGGCTGATAACGGGTCAGATAAGTATGTTTAATTGAGTGTACAGTTAATGCATGGTAAAATAGGCATATAGCGAGAACAGCCGAGAGTGATTTCATGCGAGTAGCTGATGTGAGTGAGACCTTTAAACAGGTTGACATTCACAAGGCCGCAGGGACAGACGGATTACCGGGACGTGTACTCTGAGCATGCGCTGACCAACTGGCAAGGGTCTTCACTGACATTTTCAACCTGTCCCCGACTGAGTCTGTAATACCAACATGTTCCAAGCAGTCCCTGTGCCCAAGAACACTAAGGTAACCTGCCTAAATGACTACCGACCTGTAGCACTCACGTCTGTAGCCATGAAGTGCTTTGAAAGGCTGGTCATGGCTCAAATCAACACCATTATCCCAGACCCACTCCAATTTGCATACCGCCCCAACAGAAACTTCCCTTTCCTACCTGGACAAAAGGAACACCTCTGTGAGAATGCTGTTCATTGACTAAAGCTCAGCGCTCAACACTATAGTGCCCTCAGAGCTCATTACAAAGCTAAGGACCCTGGGACTAAACACCTCCCTCTGCAGCTGGATCCTGGACTTCCTGACAACACATCCGCCACGCTAAACCTCAACAAGGGGGCACCTCAGGGGTGCGTGCTCAGTCCCGTCCTGTACTCCCTGTTCACTCATGACTGCATGGCCAGGCACGACTCCAACACCATCATTAAGTTTGCCGACGACACAACATTGGTAGGCCTGATCACCGACAACGACGAGACAGCCTATAGGGAGGTGGTCAGAGACCTGGCCGTGTGGTGCCAGGACAACAACCTCTCCCTCAACGTGATCAAGACAAAGGAGATGATTGTGAACTACAGGAAAAAGAGGACCGAGCACGCCCCCATTCTCATTGACGGGGCTGTAGTGGAGCAGGTTGAGAGCTTCAAGTTCCTTGTTATCCACATCACCAACAAACTATCATGGACCAAACACACTAAGACAGTCGTGAAGAGGGCACGACAAAGCCTAATCGTCCTCAGGGGATTGAAAAGATTTGATATAAGGTTCTACAGCTGCACCATCGAGAGCATCCTGACTGGTTGCCTCACTGCCTGGTATGACGATTGCTCAGCCTCTGACCGCAAGGCACTACAGAGGGTAGTGTGTGCTGCCCATAACATCACTGGGGCCAAGCTTCCTGCCATCCAGGACTTCTATACCAGGCGGTGTCAGAGGAAGGCCCTAAAAATTGTCAGACTCAAGCCACCCTCGTCATAGACTGTTCTCTCTGCTACTGCACGGCAAGTGGTACAGGAACGCCAAGTCTAGGACCAAAAAGCTTCTACCCCCAAGCAATAAGAATCCTGAACAGCTAATCAAAGGGCTACCCAGACCCCTCTTTTACGCTGCTGCAACTCTTTGTTTATTATCTATGCAGTCACTTTAACTCTACCTACATGTACATATTTCCTCGACTAACCGGTGACCCCGCACATTGACTCTGTACCGGTACCCCCTGTATATAGCCTCCACATTGACTCTGTACCGGTACCCCCTGTATATAGCCTCCACATTGACTCTGTACCGGTACCCCCTGTATATAGCCTCCACATTGACTCTGTACCGGTACCCCCTGTATATAGCCTCCACATTGACTCTGTACCGGTACCCCCTGTATATAGCCCCCACATTGACTCTGTACCGGTACCCCCTGTATATAGCCTCCACATTGACTCTGTACCGGTACCCCCTGTATATAGCCTCCACATTGACTCTGTACCGGTACCCCCTGTATATAGCCTCCACGTTGACTCAGTACCGGTACCCCCTGTATATAGCCTCCACATTGACTCTGTACCGGTACCCCCTGTATATAGCCTCCACATTGACTCTGTACCGGTACCCCCTGTATATAGCCTCCACATTGACTCTGTACCGGTACCCCCTGTATATAGCCTCCACATTGACTCAGTACTGGTACCCCCTGTATATAGCCTCCACATTGACTCAGCACTGGTACCCCCTGTATATAGCCTCCACATTGACTCAGTACTGGTACCCCCTGTACAGTGCCTTGCGAAAGTATTCGGCCCCCTTGAACTTTGCGACCTTTTGCCACATTTCAGGCTCCAAACATAAAGATATAAAACTGTATTTTTTTGTGAAGAATCAACAACAAGTGGGACACAATCATAAAGTGGAACGACATTTATTGGATATTTCAAACTTTTTTAACAAATCAAAAACTGAAAAATTGGGCGTGCAAAATTATTCAGCCCCTTTACTTTCAGTGCAGCAAACTCTCTCCAGAAGTTCAGTGAGGATCTCTGAATGATCCAATGTTGACCTAAATGACTAATGATGTTAAATACAATCCACCTGTGTGTAATCAAGTCTCTGTATAAATGCACCTGCACTGTGATAGTCTCAGAGGTCCGTTAAAAGCGCAGAGAGCATCATGAAGAACAAGGAACACACCAGGCAGGTCCGAGATACTGTTGTGAAGAAGTTTAAAGCCGGATTTGGATACAAAAAGATTTCCCAAGCTTTAAACATCCCAAGGAGCACTGTGCAAGCGATAATATTGAAATGGAAGGAGTATCAGACCACTGCAAATCTACCAAGACCTGGCCGTCCCTCTAAACTTTCAGCTCATACAAGGAGAAGACTGATCAGAGATGCAGCCAAGAGGCCCATGATCACTCTGGATGAACTGCAGAGATCTACAGCTGAGGTGGGAGACTCTGTCCATAGGACAACAATCAGTCGTATATTGCACAAATCTGGCCTTTATGGAAGAGTGGCAAGAAGAAAGCCATTTCTTAAAGATATCCATAAAAAGTGTTGTTTAAAGTTTGCCACAAGCCACCTGGGAGACACACCAAACATGTGGAAGAAGGTGCTCTGGTCAGATGAAACCAAAATTGAACTTTTTGGCAACAATGCAAAACGTTATGTTTGGCGTAAAAGCAACACAGCTGAACACACCATCCCCACTGTCAAACATGGTGGTGGCAGCATCATGGTTTGGGCGTGCTTTTCTTCAGTAGGGACAGGGAAGATGGTTAAAATTGATGGGAAGATGGATGGAGCCAAATACAGGACCATTCTGGAAGAAAACCTGATGGAGTCTGCAAAAGACCTGAGACTGGGACGGAGATTTGTCTTCCAACAAGACAATGATCCAAAACATAAAGCAAAATCTACAATGGAATGGTTCAAAAATAAACATATCCAGGTGTTAGAATGGCCAAGTCAAAGTCCAGACCTGAATCCAATCGAGAATCTGTGGAAAGAACTGAAAACTGCTGTTCACAAATGCTCTCCATCCAACCTCACTGAGCTCAAGCTGTTTTGCAAGGAGAAATGGGAAAAAAATTCAGTCTCTCGATATGCAAAACTGATAGAGACATACCCCAAGCAACTTACAGCTGTAATCGCAGCAAAAGGTGGCGCTACAAAGTATTAACTTAAGGGGGCTGAATAATTTTGCACGCCCAATTTTTCATTTTTTGATTTGTTAAAAAAGTTTGAAATATCCAATAAATGTCGTTCCACTTCATGATTGTGTCCCACTTGTTGTTGATTCTTCACAAAAAAATACAGTTTTATATCTTTATGTTTGAAGCCTGAAATGTGGCAAAAGGTCGCAAAGTTCAAGGGGGCCGAATACTTTCGCAAGGCACTGTAGCCTCCACATTGACTCTGTACTGGTACCCCCTGTATATAGCCTCGCTATTGTTATTTAACTGCTGCCATTAACTTATTTGTTACTTTCATTTTCAACTTTTTACTCTTTTTTTTACTCAACACTTATTTTTCATAAAACTTCTTAAAGCATTGTTGGTTAAGGGCTTGTAAGTAAGCATTTCACTGTAATGTCTACACCTGTTGTACTCAGCGCATGTGACAAATACAATTAGATTTGATGACGATATGTGAGATAGGTAAGTTTACCTGAGTATACAGCTCATTGAGGCTATTCTCTAGGTACAGAGAGCGAGGGTTGGTGAACTTGGCAAACACCTTCAGGTGAGCGATGAGTTGCCTGGGAAAGAAATTAAAATATCTTTAGAAAATACTATATTTGCTTAAAAAAAGAAAAATGGCACTGAAAATGCATTGTGAAACAAAAGTAATATGTTTTATCTCCAAAATCTTCAACGTGATCATCTCTTACTTGGCTGCTGCTCTTTTTGGTGGCATCTTCCTCTCTGGTCTAGCCTCCTCCTCCTCCCTGTCCTCCTCTTCCTCTCCCACCGTGCTAGCCTCCATGGCAGCAGGACTGCTCCTCTTCCTCAGGTCCTGAGTAGGCGCCACCAGCAGGTCAGCTTGGTAGAACTCATTCCTGCCAATCGTGAGAGGGGAGGGGCATAGGGTCATTTAAGACAGCAGACAATGGTGCTCTTTCTCAAAAGCCTTTCTTAGATTTATTGCGTCTGGTCTCCTCGCCTCCTCCTCAAAATGAAAAGACCAGAGGTTCCTCTCCGTAGGAGGGCAGTGTAGTGTGTAAGGCTGCAGTCTCTAGTCGTGTGTAGGGTATAGTGTAGGACGAACCTGATGAATCGTAGCAGCAGTGGACTGAGCTCCCTACTGCGTGGTTCTACGCGGTCAGGGACCAGAGCCATGGCCCTCCACAGCAGGCCCCTGAAGTTAGTGAAGTCTGTCCTCTCGCTGGGGTCAGAGGTCATCTTCAGACGCTGCAGGAACAGCACCCCCACGTCCCCGCTCTCGATGACATCACAGCCCGGCTCCCCTTGCAGCGCCGAGCCGCCATCTTCATCATCGGCATCATCGTCGCCTTCACGCAGCTCCTTTTCTGTTAGACGGGACATTTTCTTGATCGTTTTATATCGACACAAATAGCTCATCACCGTGTTAGAAAAACAGATCACAAATGAGCACGCACTCACCAGCAAGACCTGCCACCAACTCCAGCTGCTCATGGTAGACCCTCCAGAATTCTTTGTTGTCCATTCCTCTGGCATGGGTCCTGGAGAGAGAGACACAACACGAGGAAGAGATGAATTGCGTTATTTTGGGGGGGGGGTTAAAAGGTCATAGAGTATGATCCTTTAGATTTATTGTGATTGTGTGTTCTTACACGATGAGTTCAATGACTGGGTCCCACAGGGGTTTGAAGTTGACGAACAGCATGGACATAAGATAGCGTAGAGGCACCTGCAAATGGACGATGCAGAACGTAACTTAATCATCGACTGAGTTAATCAAACGTTAATCAAAGGTCCCGAGTCTGTTTCGAAATCTAGGTTCCCATATCTACGTTTTAGGTTCCAAATCTAAGTTTTATGTTCTGGGTACCTGTTGGAAGGTCCCCTGTGTCCCCCGGGGTAGTGATCTCTCTACCAGGTCATGTCTGAGCTTCCTGAGGTGCAGCAGCTTCTCTCTGTAGTCCTGCACGGAGGCAGGGACCAACTCAGCCTGAAAACACACTGCAAACACAGGCTGGACCTCCACACTGTCCTCACTCTGAGAACACAGAGAGAATCAGAGTTCAAATGTGTTGTTATTGTCCATTTAGGCTCAAAATGGAAAGTTCTCTCAATTATCTTCTGCCATGTGAATGAATTCAATTGACTTGAGCAAATAAAGTCATAATTATCAATTTACAAGACATCATTTGGTTGTTCTGTACCAACCTCTGACGGTTTGAGGTCAGCCTCAAAGTGGGTCAGAATCCTCAGTGTCAGCAAGCGGATCTGAGGGAGGAAGCATGGTGGCGAGGGTTAGGTCACAATTTAAACGCAACTAACAAAGTACCCAAAATAATTCTATCTACTTCCATACTTTGGAGCTGTTGGAGGATAGGTTGACGTGAAGCATCTGGTGCAGGTCGAGCAGAGCACCGTGGGATAGGTGCTCGGAGCAGCCGTTGACTGACAGCCGGGTGTAGTAGAGGTCTCCTAGCAACAGAGCCGACATGTCTGTTGGGAACTTCCTGTGACACACACAAACACAGGAAATTGATCAGGGTCAAAGTCCACCAATTACGAGAACAAAACCAGTTACCAGATTATATAACCAAACATTAATGGCACCAGCAAACTCACACAGATTTACTGTACCAATCCAAAGCTTTATCTCTGGTCACAGCAGTAATCCCACTAAATGGGAACTACTCTCCAAGAGCTGGTGATATTTCTCTACTTTTAGTACTTACTGGATGATGGGCTTGACCCGCTCCACTGGCACCAGGGAGAGAACCTCAGCAGATCCATTCAGACTGAGCAGGGAGCTGAGGGCCTGCCTGGCCACAAACAGACCGCCTAGAGGACAGAAAAGGGGAGAGATCTTTATTTTACCAGCTCCTGGGTTACTACTGGAGGGACAGTTAGGAGCTAGAACAAATGTGCATTGAATGGAACACAACATTCATCTGTATATCAGATAAGTGCAAACATTGAATGGAACACAACGTTCAACTGTTTCACAGATAAGAGCAAACAAGAGCAGCCCATACCTTTCCCCAGCGCTTCTCTCTCCACATTCAGTAGCAGGCGATTGAGGAGGGCTGTCAGACTGGGAACGACACACCCTGCTGCCAGTGGTCTGAGGTGGGGCAGGAGGACCAGGGCTGCCCAGGGCAGGGACAGGTCAGTGATGATCTGGTTCGGGTCCTGCGGTAGGCTGATCAGAGAGAGGATCAACTCTGGTACTGACACCTTCTCTGTCCCATCACCTGGCTCCTTACCGGGGTTCTTTCCGGTGAAGACCAGGGGGTAGGTCTCGAAGGCCATGGAACCGTCTGTAGGGGGCGGGGCTTTAGCCAGGATGAGACTGACCAGCACCTCCATGGCAGAGTGACGAGACACAGAGTCTAGACTGGAGAAAAAACCCTCTAGGTACTGTAGCAGACTGGGCAGGAAGAACTGGACAGAGATGGAGAGAAGAGGGAGGGGCGAGGAGAGATGGAGAGAGAGAGAGACGTATGGAGTGGCAGAAAGGAGAGAGATTACGTTATCTATGTCCAGTGAAGGAAGCTCACTCTGCCGGAGTCAGCTAGGATGAAATTGCCTGGTGTATTGATGAGATTAGTCCATGTACCTGTTCAAACTGTTTCATGGTGAACATCTCCTTAGTGAACTCCAGTATCAGGTCCTGGTCCATCCCACTGCTGAACACCTTTTTGACTGTGTCCTGTGTGAGTGTGTTAGGCAGGGAGACATTCTCCCCCAGCAGTAGAGAGGAGATGATCTGGAGCACGAGTCTACAGCAGGGTCCTGGGAGGGCTGGGGTCTGGAGCAACTCATGAACTGCCTACAGAGGCACAGAGAAGGACAAAAACATCAGAGAACATACATATGATGCCAACAGTCAGATTTGAAACCAAACTGGGTTCAAGGCAAAAGTGTGATCTGAAAATGAAATGGACACAAAGTATTCTTCTATGTAAATGTATACAGTATAAATGGAGACTGTCAAATACATACAGAGATACACACAGCCTCTGAACACAGAACAAACTCTAAGCTTATTCTTAGTTTTACTTATTCATGTCGCACAGATAAATGGTGACCCCCGGCCCTACCTGACAGACAGCGTCTGGCTTGGTGATCTTGGCTCCGTTGCGGTGTCCCACCAGGGTATGGAGGATGAAGAGCAGACGCTCCAAGTGGTCGGAGGCCTGACCCTCCTCATCAACATCGGTCTTATTCAGGTTCCGTAGGGCCTCACTCACACACGCCTAGAGAAAGACAAAAACAGTCACAGTTAAACAGCCCTGGACCAGGATAATGAACAGTATCACTCAAACAGTCCAACAGACAGACGACAACAACCCATCTGTCACACAGGCCTACAAAGAGTTTACATTGGCACTATGCAGAACCAGTTGTGAGGTAAAAATGCTCCTTAACCTGTAGAGACTCCCACAGAACCAGAAAGTGCTCTTTCTCTACGTGATTGGCTGCTGCCTGGGCCATTTGATCCAATGCCTCTCTGACAGCATCCCAGGGTAGAGATACTTCATGGTCAGCACTTGGTCCAAGCTTCCTCAGAGCAATTGGGAGGGCCTGGAGGAGAGGAGAGGGAAGAAGGATACAACAGAAAAGGGTTGTGAATGAAAGATCTTTCAACTGAATATACACGCATAAGACTCCACTTTGTTAACCTTTTTCGCAAAGAGTCTAATCTCCTATTTCCTACTGTATAACCTAATGAACTCACCGTGCCAGCGCAGGAGTGGAACATGTTGCGGACTCCTTTACACATCTCAAACAGCAGCTGTCCCACCCCCTCTGCCTTCCCAGGGTGCTCCTCCAGGTCCAGGAACATGTGGTTGAGAAGGGCGTCAAGATCTGGCACCTGGCGGGCATCAATACAATTTATTCAATCAGATCTGATTTCATCACCACTGGATGCCAACTAGGTAAGACCACAACACACCTTTCTCATCAGAAAAGAAAAACTCTCTGCCGCAAACTTTCGTATGTGTTCCTTCTTGTGTGCCAACAGTGTACTGTACAAGCTGTAGGGGAGACGGAGAGATAAGTAAACACCGATGTCATATATGCCAATATGACATAGATAGGAGACGATAACAACAATAACGCTGGAGCTTCTAGCACCTTCTGTCTACTCCTACTGCAGCCAGGTAGGCCTAAGGCCCAGTCTCACCTGTACATCTTGGTCATGTCCTTGACCATGAGTCTCCAGAGGTACTTGTAGAGGTAGGAGAGGCAGGTGAAGGCCCACTCCAGTATCTCGGTGTCCTGGGTCTCCAGGAGAGAGGTGATGATGACAAAGAAGTCAGGGAAGTGGGGGTAGAAATCCATCTGGAGGTCCCTAGCCAGCTGGACCACCAGGCTGATGCATAACGGAGGAAAAAGTTGTGATTTGCAGCACACACACTGCAAGCAACAAGCTTGCCAATGAAGAACAAACATTACATTTGTTTCCACATGATATGAAGCTTGTGTGCATTATTTATTGGCACATTTAGGAACCTTCTACAGAACATATTCCTATCTATAGTTTGTACCTTCCTCCTCAGCCTCACACTGTAATCTCAGGTACACACACACACACACAGTAATCTCAGGTACATACTCCAGTAGCGGCTGGCAGGCAAGGCTGTTCTTGGTACTAAGGTGAGTCTTCAGGCTCTCCACTATAGACCTCTGATGGAACACCAGAAGGTTGAAGGACTGGCTCTTGTTGGACACCTCCCTCAGGAAGGTGGCTGAGGAACAGGTGAATGGGTTTCAGATTAGTTACTGGGTTCTGCTCATGGGAACATGTTTGGAAGCTTGACAAAAACATGCATTGGGCCAGATGTGATGGTAGTAGTGAAGCTCCTTGGTGTGACGAGTTATGTACTTACTGAAATGCTCTGTCAAATTCAGGTCCCTCCATTTTGTCAGTCCTTCTGAAAAGTAAGTGTCTACCTCCTACAACGGAAAACAGGGTTACATGCCATGGAATGATATTAACAACGACAAAAACGTAATTTTTAACAAATGTAATAGTGGAGCTGCAGTCTAACAGAGAACGCATACCTCCTCATAACTCCCAGCTCTGTCAATACGATGGATGACATCGATATTGACATTGGCAAGCCTTTCAGCAAACGTGAGAAACTGTAAAGCAAACAATCGAGTTAGCTACTTTCTGTGGTGTACTAACGTTACAGTAATGAAATGAATGCCTCGCTAGCTAGGCTACATATGATATTTAACATATTCAAGCAGCGACGCTTGTTGGTTCATTAATCGTAGCAATGGGAAAAAATGTTTAATTTGAAACTGTTCAGACATTATGAAAACCAGGCATGAGAGATGGCTATGCATATTAACAAATATTTTGTTATTTCCAATGCAATCGCTAAGCAGTCGTCGCTAGCTATGCTAACAACTGTGCTACACAGATTCCCAACAACACTCACCCTGAATGTGTTCTCAGATTTATGATACGACGACTTGGATTTGATCTTCATTTTTGACGTGTCTATTTTTCTGATGAATGTTAAAAAATATATGTAATCCACGTTTCAAATTTGTATAAAAACAACAATGTATAGACTAACTGTGTTTACACACATGCCTGATGCCGGGGCGCAGCCATATTGGATGAAGCATCATGGGAACGTTTTGCTTTTCCACGTGGTGAGAAGACACAGAAGGGGGCGTAGTTTTGCAGTTTTGCAAGGATTACTTCCTGGATACTTTTGTTTCTCAATGACAGCTCAGTCAGTGTCCATACAGTGTCCATACCAGAGGCGGCTGCTGAGGGGAGGACGGCTCATAATGATGGGTGGAACAGAGCAAATGGAATGGCATCGAACACATGGATGTATTGCTACCATTCCAACTATGCTGCTCCAGCTATTAACACAAGCCCGTCCTCCCCAATTATGGTGCCACCAACCTCCTGTGGTCCATACATGTACTAACTAGTGGACATGACATACTGGACACTAAACACATTATACTGGACTGGACATGTTAGTATAAAGATATGTTAGTATATTTTCTCTGGGGTTTTTTCAGAAGTGTGTGAATGCTTGTGTGTGTGTGTACACATGCCTCTGTGTGTGTCAGTCTGTACCAGCCATCCAGGGGGTAGGGCTGATGACAGGGATACTTATTGGTTCAGCCAACAGAACAATCCCAGCTCTTGATTTTGTGGAGAGGTGTGCTCACTGCTACCTGCTATTAATGTCTTTGAGAAACACACAGGCACAGTGAAGACTTCATAGCTCACTGCTATCCTGTTTCAGCTCATATCCTGTCTGTGATAAGGACACCACTTTATCTGAAAACACAGCAGCCTACTGTGAGCTATCATAGATTTCATAGAGAAATACGAATTATCTGCTGTTCATTGCAACCACAAGGGACTACAAATTGTGGAGTAGACAATCTTCCAGTGAGTACAGTCGCCTATACCTCACAATCAGAAGGCTACAATGGCATTCTCTCCAGTGATTGGATCCTTTGTCGCTGCGGACTATGCTGTCTTTGCTCTGATGCTGCTGGTGTCTGCAGCCATTGGGGTGTACTATGCCATTGTCGGAAGGGGCCAGAGCAGCTCCAGAGAGTTTCTGATGGGGGGCCAGAGTATGACAGCCGTACCTGTGGCTCTGTCCCTGACTGCCAGCTTCATGTCGGCTATCACAGTGCTGGCCACCCCAGCCGAGGTGTACCGATACGGGGCAAGCTACGGCCTCTTCAGCCTCTCCTATGTGCTGGTGGTGGTGGTCAGCTCAGAGGTCTTCCTCCCTGTCTTCTACAGGCTGGGCATCACAAGTACCTATGAGGTTAGAACCGATCCACCCTGTTGAGTTGATTTGTGTTCTATTCTATTCAACAGAAATAGTATAACATGTTTGGTAGAGATTATCCAGATTAATTTCAATGCAAATTCTAAGCAATTCTAAATCCCTGAAATAAATATCTTGGGGGTCACAAAGTATTGTTCAAAGTGACCAAAATACAAATGCAATCTATTCAAGAAATAAAATACTGACCTAATTGTGTAATCTTTCTATAAAACAAACAGATTGCTGTTTCAGGTATAGTAATCATAGTAGTCACGGTTCTGTTACTTAATATCGCTGCACATGTCCATTCCTTAGTCTGGTTGAGAGGCTGATGATTAGATTATGATTATGATTCAAACAGCTAAACTATGAGTCAGTGTTTAATCTTCATTAGCTGACCGAAACAATCCTGGCACAGTCTTGTCATCTCATCCTCTTACTGACTGTACTCTTTGCTTTGTCTTTTGGGCTTCACACATGAATTAATGTCACTGTCCTGTCCATGGGAAATGTAACAGAAAGGTGTCCTATTTCTTTTTTCTCCTCATGTTCATCATTCTGCAGTATCTGGAGATACGGTTCAACAGAGCCACCCGTCTGTTAGGGACAGTGATGTTCATTGTTCAGACTGTGAGTTCCTTATCACAACACTCTCTCACCCCTCATATCATGAATTACATGAACATGAGAACAAACTTTGTGCTACAGATAGAGTATAAGAGCCACGTGGTATGTCTCTCTGTCTCCCAGATGCTCTACACGGGAATAGTCATTTATGCTCCAGCTCTGGCATTAAACCAAGGTGCAGTAGTCTCTAAAAGTCTTGAAAGAATTTCATTTCATGCCCCATCGGCATTGAGTGCACTTGAAACCACTCCTCTGCTAAATTACGTCCCTCTCTCTCTCTCTTTCCTCCTCTCTCCAGTGACTGGGATGGATCTCTGGGGTGCTGTCATTTCAACGGGAGTGGTTTGCACCTTTTACTGCGCTATGGTACTGGACAGGCAGTGATGTCAATAACTAATGCTATAAACCCCATTTATCCCCTGATGTAAGGGGAATACAGATGGAGGTTAGATTGAGACATGATTTGTGTGGCACTGTGGTGACCTTTGCGGTGACCTTTAAACCATGTATGTAACACGGCTGTGGTGTGTATTGTGACAGGGCGGTCTGAAGGCGGTGGTGTGGACGGACGTGTTCCAGGTGGGCATCATGGTGGCAGGCTTCCTGTCTGTCATCATCAGAGCCGTGGTCCTGCAGGGAGGAGTCTCCAACATCCTCAACCACGCAGAGCTTGGAGGACGACTCAACTTCTGGGAGTGAGTAGATTGTCATGTAGATTATAGATATAAAAGAGCAGGAGAAGAGTCTGCACCTGGACTTTGTGCAGTATATTGGCACAAAATACAAGACATTGCAAAGGGCGTACTGAATCTTTCTCTCTCTCTCTCTCTCTCTCTCTCTCTCTCTCTCTCTCTCTCTGTCTCTGTCTCTGTCTCTGTCTCTGTCTCTGTCTCTCCTTTATAGCTTTGATGCTAGTCCACTGAGGAGGTACACCTTCTGGACAATCACATTTGGAGGCACGTTTGTCTGGACCAGTATCTATGGGATCAACCAAGCCCAGGTGCAGAGATACATCTCTTGCAAATCCATGACTCACGCCAAAATGTAAGTCATCATCTTCCTGGAAGAATAGAGTAGAGCATGAAGATCTTTTTCCTGTTTGCCCCAGTGTTCATAGTGGAACTGACAGCACTTTAGCAACATGAAATCTTATTAAAATGTGTTAATCTACACTCTCAAGAAGAACATGACACTTTAAAAAATATTATCTGGCAAGCGAGCACCGTTCATAAATTCTTAGAATGTTTGGGAATCATGTATACTAAGGCATTTGTGAAAATTCTATAGAAATATAGTGGGGCCTCCCGAGTGGCGCAGCGGTCTAAGGCACTGCATCGCAGTGCTTGAGGCGTCACTACAGACCCGGGTTCGATCCCAGGCTGTGTCCCAGGCTGTGAGACTTATCACAATTTGCCCAGCGTCATCCATGTAAGGGGAGGGTTTTGACAGCCGGGATTTCCTTGGGATTCCCATTGCACTCTAGCAACTCCTTGTGGCTGGCCGGGTGCCTACAAGCTGACTTAGGTGACCAGCTGGACGGTGTTTCCACTGACACATTGCGGCTGACTTCTGGATAAGCGAGCCGTGTTTTCGGCGCATGGCTGTCGACCTTCGCCTCTCCCGAGTCTGTAAGGGAGTTGCAGCGATGGGACAAGACTGTAACTACCAATTTGGGATTTTAAAGTTTAAAAAATTATAATATAGAGTGGGTGAGCATTTAGACCATTAATAGCCACTGCAGTAAATAGAATTGAATAAAAACATCTGTCTTGTCCAAGACTCTAGACAGACCGGTGCACTATAGCAAAGCAGAGCTGCAGTAAGGCTTTATCCAAACAGGCCATTTGAGTAAAGTTCTAAAAGTATTTGGTTTTAACTTTTTACTTAGTAATCTATTTTTATTTTTTTAAAATTTAGGGATAGCTAGGGGCACACTCCAACACACATCATTTCCCCCAAAAATAATTTGTGTTTAGTGAGTCCGCCAGATCAGAGGCAGTAGGGATGACCAGGGATGTGAATTGGACCATTTTTCTGTCCTGCTAAGCATTCCAAATGTAACGAGTACTTTTGCGTGTCAGGGAAAATGTATGGTATAAAAAGTACATTCTTTCTTTAGGAATGTAGTGAAGTAAAAGTAAAACTAGTCCAAAAATATAAATAGTAAAGTACTGATACCCCAAAAAACGACTTTTAAGTAGTAATTTAAAGTATTTTCACTTAAGTACTTTACACCACTGGTGTTTCCAGGAAGTTGCAACAGCACAACTTTAGATTGTTAGCTAGAACGCATTGGCCAAAAGCCACAAAATACACCTGAAAGGATTTCTGAAAATATGTAAACACCACGGGAGTCCTTATTACATTTGGGACCCAACAGTCTTATTGATCAAACAACCCTGAAAAGGTAGGCTCTCTATCCCTCAGTTATGCACATCAACAACAACAAGATCAACAACTAATAGTAGCCAGAGCAAGATGAGCGACAAATCTAACAAAGGAACATTAGATAAACCCTTTTTCAGATAGTTGGCCGCCAACATTGCACTGGTAAACGATGGGTAAGTGTAACCTACTCGTCCTTCTGATAACACAAACTCTGGCTCTCCCCCTCCCCGTTCTCTCTCTCTCTTTCGCTCTCTCCTTTCTCTCTCTATCCCCTCTTTCTGTCACTCTTCTCTCTCTCTCTCTCTGTATTCTCTTCCCAGGTCTCTCTACATTAACCTATTAGGATTGTGGATCATCATGCTGTGTTCTGTGTTTGCGGGGCTGTGTTTGTACTCCGTCTACAAGCACTGTGACCCCTGGACAGCAGGCACGGTGTCTGCTCCAGATCAGGTTGAGAACACAAACCAGGAAATAACACTTTAATAAGGACCGCAGGTTGACGTTTATTGGGATGAGTCTTGTCCTGGAGGCAGAACTGAGCGATTTCTGATAGATGGGCCAGGTTAGGGTTAGGTATGTTAAGGTGAATGTTAGGGTTGAGATTTTCTGACAGATTTTGTGGCTGTGGTTGTTAGCGAACCCTCTGCAAAGCTGCCTCCAGAACAAGATTCATGATGAAAAACGCTAACCTACATAAATGCCAGGCACAGTCAACCTTACTATTCTGCCAGACTGTCACTTTACAGATATATTTTCTAAAATATTTGTTTAAATTGATATCATTCCCCGCCACTAAGTGTAACCACTTTAAACCATTTTTTTGTAGGAAAACTGCTTTTTTTTTCTCCCGCATCGGCCACACATCCAGATTGTTCACAGGAAAATATCTCAAATAACCCAAACCCAGTGGTACTACTCAGATAGACACTGACTACTGACCACGCCCTCTTTCTCTGTACAGCTGATGCCATATATGGTGATGGACATCCTGAGAGACTACCCTGGACTGCCAGGATTGTTTGTGGCTGCAGCCTACAGTGGGACCCTAAGGTTACTATTCCCATCTAGTACTTATACTGTATGTCAAACTTGATCTTACGTTTGATTATGTTAGTATGTTACATTATGTTATATGCATACTAGATTCAGGACCCTTTTGTTACTATTTGTACTGTATGCAATATCTCATGGTTCATAATATCACGACGATGACTAAATACTTACTCTCGCAGCCTACGGTGGGACACAAAGATGACTATTTCCATAGCACTCACACACACTGTTATATTTCTAGGTAAATAATGGCATTATATTTGCTCTCTCTCGTCCACAGTACGGTATCGTCCAGTGTCAATGCTCTGGCTGCCGTGACTATTGAAGACCTGATCAAGCCGTACACTCACATGACAGAGAAACACCTGTCCTGGACCTCTAAAGGCCTCAGTGAGTGAATAATATCAATAGGTGTCTTTGCATTTACCACAGAACTCAGAGAGCTATATTCATGTTTGATGAGATATTTCATCTTCTTATTGATATATTCTTGCTGGTGTTAGAAATGAATAAACCATGACTTATCACAATTTTAACTGCTATCCCTATGCTCCATTCTAGGCTTGCTGTATGGGGCTCTCTGTATTGGAATGGCTGGCATAGCCTCACTCATGGGAAGTCTGCTGCAGGTATGCGATACAACAAAAGGAGTATGTCGTTCTACATAAAATATGTTGTCTTGAGGTTTGCAACTCTAAAATATGTCTCTGTCTCCTCCTGTAGGCAGCTATCAATATCTTTGGGATCATCGGAGGGCCTTTACTGGGTCTCTTCTCGCTGGGGATCCTCTGTCCATACGCCAATGCCACAGTCAGTACAGTCTCTTTAACAAAAGCGGGATTATAAGCATCTAACCGTTAGCTAACCTCTCTGAATGTTTATGTTGAAGTGTTGATGTGTTATTTCTGTGTGTTCTGTGCTGCAGGGGGGCTTGGCTGGTCTTCTCTCTGGGCTGGTTATGTCTCTGTGGGTGGGGATAGGGGCCCAGTTTTACCCTCCTCTACCAGAGCAGAGCAGGCCTCTGGGTCTGACCACACATGGCTGTAACTTCACAACCGCAGCCGATGTGTTCAACTGGACCGCATCTCCAACAGAACCAAGCCTATACACCACAGTACTACAGCAAAATACAGCAGAGAGGTACTTGGTGGGCTTCACTAACAAGTATATTGACATGGGCACAGTTAAAACAAATATTCAGTTAGAAATGTACTGTCGAACGGGAATAATTTTGTCATGTTAGAATAGCGAACTGCATCAGCTTTAAACAATATATGCAACCTTATAACTGTTGGATGCCACTATGTTTGTCTCCTCTGCAGACCCTTCCTGGCTGATAACTGGTACTCCCTGTCCTATCTCTACTTCAGTCCTATTGGGACACTTACAACACTGGCTGTTGGACTGGTGGTCAGTCTACTTTCAGGTACTCTTCCCCAAATGGTAGTGTTGCTTCTTACCATATTACATGTTGTGTCTAATTAACATGTTTTTTTTTAAACACTAAAATGTGTCTCTTTCCAGGGGGTATGAAGTTGAATTTGGAACCAACTGTGACTTTGATGAAAGAAGATACAATGTTATTTTGCTTTTACAAGCTCTTTAAAGAAAGGGTAAGTGATTTGAGTGTTTCAATAAATAACCTCCAAGACGTTCTCTCTCTTTCAACCACTTTCCTGTATTCATTTAGCTGTCATCCATACCTAGGCCATGAGACGAGCAGGAAAGCTGGACCTCACAAAAAACAGAGAGAACCAATTGGGAAACAATAACCCCGGCTTCTGCAATGTCCACGAGTTGGATTTCACAAAGAGCAGTCTTCCTACATGACATACTGATGAAACCATGACTTTAACAGTTGCTCTTTCTTCTCATACTTCTCCCTCCCCAGTGCTGCTGTTTTTCACATGACTCATGAATGTCCTGACAGATTGTATCAATATCTCATCTATATCCTCATATTTCTATATACAGTGCCTTCAGAAAGTATTTTTCCTCATTTTGTTGTGTTACAGCCTGAATTGTAAAAAAATATTCTCACCCATTATATGCTTAAAGGTAATGATTAGAATATTCCACCCTGAAACCATATAATTGTATGAGATTTATTAGAATCATAAAACTATAATCTGATGATGTGTGTAGTTTTAGTCAGAATTAGACCAATGACCTTTTGTTCCTTTTTAGTATGTAAGCAGGGTGCAAGTGTGAAACAAATGATAAGAGGAGCTATCAACAGACAAGCTGTACCACTGTGTTCCTTACAGGACATTCTGTCTCCACCCGTGGAGGGGAGAAACTGTTAGGCTTGCAGAAAATAATGAAACATGTTGCAGATTAAAGAAACAATGTATCTGTGTAGTGGAAAAACAGACGGTCTGAGCAAGGCGTAGTTTAAGATTTGAACTTGTTTGTGTGTGTGTTATAAAGACTGTGTTTGTATAATGGACTTTAGAGCGTTCTCGTGAATAAACTGTACTATCTTTTTGCATAAACTGAGTCTTTGACTAATTATTATTAAACCCATGGTCTTACAGATCTCGGGGATTGGTCAGAGCTATTGATTGTTAGTTATAATCATTGGGATTGAAAACTCTCGTGACACCCATCTACACACAATAATATGACAAAGTGAAAACTTGTTTTTAGAAGAGATAGCAAATTGATTGAAAATGAAATACAGAAATATCTCATTTACATACGTTTTCACACCTCCGAGTCAATACTTTTTAGAATCACCTTTGGTAGTGATTACAGCTGTGTGTCTTTCAGGGTAATAAGTCTCTAAGAGATTTGCACATCTGGATTGTACAAGATTTGCCAATATTTTACAATTCTTCAAGCTCTGTCAAATTGGTTCTTGATCATTGCTAGACAACCATTTTCAAGTCTTGCCACATATTTTCAAGCAGATTTAACACAAAACTGTAACACAGACACTCAGGAACATTCACTGTCTTCTTGGTAAGCAACTCCAATGTAGATTTGGCCTTGGTTTTTTTTAATTGTATTTTATTTATTTAATTAGGCAAGTCAGTTAAGTACAAATTCTTATTTACAATGACTGCCTACACCGGCCAAACCTGGACGACGCTGGACCCCCAAAAACAATAACAATAGTTATTTCATTACCTATATAGCAAGCTAACCAGTTAGAAAATTAATATTCTGGTTACTAGCTACTTACAAGCTAAGTAGCTAGTTGCATAAGTAGCCAGTTGTTACTAGCCAGAGTAAGTTAGATTACCAGTTAGCTAGCTAGCTAGGACTCAAGGTGAGCAAGTGACTGCAAATCAGCTTCCTTTTCCTGGAAGCATGCTGCAAGTCTGTGTTTTGGTTCTTTCAGCCTTATCTTGCTACAACTAAATACTATATCTCCTAACTTTCTATTCTCTATGTTCTTTCCTTGTAAGCTACCCAAGGATGCAAAGTTAACTTTGTTTTTAATAGCATATCTCTCTCTACATTAGATTCATGAGAGATATTCGATCTAGTAGATATTAGCCTAGCTAGCTAAATTGAATATAACATGTTTCAATTTCTCCCAAGCAACCAGAGTTTAGTCTAGATATGTTCTTTACTTTTACTCACTTTTCCAATGCCCACAAATTGCAAGCATACAGTAGCTTGGAAATGTGTCTATGATCACATTTATATTCATCAAGTTGAATTGTTGATTTGGTTCAAGTCTGCCAAAAAGAAAGGAGGCAAGCTCATTAAGGCTTAGGCTGAAAAGGAGCAACTTCAGAAAGAATAGGTGAGAGAAGACAAAGGGAAGAGGGTACTCTAAGGACTTCTCATGTCATTCAATCAAAGCACATTGAGCATAGCATGTAAACCCATATTTAGGTTAGAAATCTTTTTAAAAACATAAAAAATGTTTGTGAAGCTTGCCTTCGAATACCCCTTCCTGTTGCTCACAAGTTCAAATTCCAAAAGTCGAAAAGGAATTTATGGAAGATTTAAGATGAAAACTTCAAACCTGTTACGTCAACCCTGTTACTTTAATAGCACTTACTAGTCATTTGTTTTATTTCAGCCCTTGACATGGAAAAACATGTTTTTACAAAGTTGAACATGTGCTCTTTATGACAGCATGTTAAAATGAGGTGAAATCATTATTTGTTGGGGACCAAGTTAAACAACCCAAAATGTTCTCAATTCATGGAGCAACCCGCATACTGAAGATTCAGCTGCCAAACATCTAGGCTATCAGTCTATCGGCCTGCCTATATTCAGCAGGCCTAACAATTCTTCTTCGTAGAAACGCTTTTTCATGGTTCTATATTCCCTCAGATAGTACAGGGTCCCCAGTTCCTTAATCACAACTTCTCCACAGTCGACAAGCTTTCTGATCTCCTTGGGGTCTGTGACATCTTTGTTCTTCATAAAGGCACAGTTCAGACGCTCCCTGAAGTAGTCTGCTCCTTGGGGGTATTCCCGTCCCAGATACAGTAGCTGTCAGTGGAAGGAGGAAGGTTACCAGTGATAATCCCAGTGCTTTGGGGATTGTTTGGGACAGACAGCAAAAGATTGCATGAGTGGCAAATCTCATATTGAAAGTAAGTGTGGGTAACAACAAAGCGTGGGTGCATTGACAGCAGTCAGTCGGTGTTGAACTTACATTCTTGTACAGCTGTCTAACCTCTCTCCTCAAAGGGTTGGCCATGTCACTGCCTGAGACTATCAGCCTTCACTACTGGGATGGAAGAAAAGAACAGAAGATACAACAGCTAATGATGTAAAACAGCTCAGAAAGAAATATGCTTATGTCTGATTGTCACATCACATATACCGTGAGCTTACAATCTTTAGTTAGCTATGTGTCGTGCAAAGTGCATTTTAGCTTATTTTACCTTGGTTCACATAGCAGGTACTTTAGGTAACAGTACAAAGTCTGCGGCTAGGTAGCAAAGCTCTAGTAACGCAGCTACCTAATAGTAACGTAATTGGCTAAAACCCTCGGTTACAAAAACATTAATTAGCTTTGTGATTTATTCACACGATATAATTTAGCTTTCATTACATTGTATCTAGGCTCCCTTACCGATAAATCCTGGCAGTGCTGAACGCTGTCTAGCTTGCTGAAAACTGTCTACATGGGAGCATTACGTCAAACAGTGCGTCGATTCCAGTGTCAAGGCTAGAAGAGATCCAGCTTTTGTCAAATTAACATCAGATTAGACTTTTCATAGCAGTTTAGAATAATTTGCGCAGTATATCAGGATACGGTTAGAAAACGGGTTAGGATTAACTAAAATGAAATTTTTTTTTTTTTTTTTTTTAATTAATTTGACAAAAATTGGATCCCTTCTAGCCATGACCCGCTACAGCTGGTTGAGGGACTAGCGTCGCATAGGAGTGACATATTCCGAATATTTGACGTTGGGCTTGTTCGATGTTGCAGGCAACCGACAGTGCAGGCAACTGCCGTCTGATACCCGTCCACATACTTGTCGAAACTAGGAAACTCGGACTCGGACTTGATGATTCGTTGAATGCGGCACGTGTATTACTACAACTAGTTAGCAAGTCGGACATTTGAGAGTTTCCTACTTCCAACTAGCTCATTAACGCAGCATGACTGATCTACAAAGAACCTTGCATCAGTAGTTCTACTCATTGAAAAAATAATAATAAATAAACTACTCATTGGGCGCGTTTGAGTGGTAAGGCTAAAGCAACCGACTGTAAAGGAAAGTCGATGAGTGATGTCGGGGGAGGTGCATCTGTGACAGCTGAAGTCAGACACCAATCTGGTTTTCAAACAACAACTCTGATATTAATATGGCAGTGTTGCCATTGTTTATATGTTTTTCTTTATAATGTCGAAATGAACATGTCTTCAAACCCCATATCATACACTTAAATTGAAATCGTATGTGTGTACATTGTACAATCAATTAGTGTGAGGGCCTCAAACATCACATTTGTTTGTCCACTGTATACGTTAATCACGGTAAAGTTGATTCATTATTCAATTATGTATTTGGTTAGTTTTGCATGAGTAAAAAAACAACAACTAATGATTGGTTAACAATATACAGTAGCCTCCCACAATGCAGGCGGTGGCTGCAGGATGAAGTTGATGAAGAGCAACTGCAGAAACTTGCAGTATACTGCAGTCAAAACGTCATGATCACATCATTTTTGTAATGTTCATGTAGGCGCAAGTCGGACACATCCCCCCCCCCCCATACTGCAACACACTTTGGTCAGCGACTTGACAAAAGTGATCGGCTCGAACGTGCCCATTATTATTCGTAGAGTCCGTTAGTGGCCCTGTTCAAGAGCATAAAACGGTATTGTATCATCGGTACATTTTGACCTAGAGACTTACACAGTTATCAAAATGTCACACCAGGGTACGTCTACATGAATCCTGGCCCTTATTTTAAGTGTTTCTAAAATCCCCTATGGGAAAACTGAATGGTGGAAAAACGACTGGAACCATTTTCCTGTTTGACTGCTAGCTTGTATGGGTATTATGATTCATACTGTGGTACTTACTCTATTAGGTGATTTCTTCCCTTATCAGCTGTCTATCGCGGACTCCTGGTTTCAGCCAATCGGTGTGCGCGAATGGACATTTGGACTCCGGTCCCTCCCACTCTAGCTCAGAGTAGTTGTCATCTTTAGCTGATGAGGACCGTTTTCAATGTGTTTTCTAGAAGTGTTTGTGCGTGCATCTGCAATAAGAAGTGATCTTGTGTTTCTATGTGCGCTAATGTGTGGTGTTGAACGAGAAAATAAGACTAAGGATATGGACACATCTGCCCGGTTCTTGCCGACCGCCTGTAGTGGGTCTGACCAAAGTAGTCAGCTTAAGGTATTAGCGGGTGAGGGCATCTTCAGCCAACCGCTCAGACGGGTCCAGATAGCCGTTTTTACACCTGTTCTTTTTCAAAGATTTCTCACAAAAACAAGCATATCTATGTGAAATGTCAACAGAGCACTGAGCGTATATACCAAGTTATTTTCAAAGCCTTTTACATTTAATTCAGCTCGTGTCATCCTAATTTTGCTTTTAGCGACCCGCGGAAACAATTTTGAGGACCACGATCGTAAAATGTAAAATCCTCAAAAGATGTTACTAGAAACCTGCACTGCTATGTCAACAAAGCTCGGTGCTTATTACCAGATGTATTTGGCTACGAAATCCGAGTTTCGGGATATAATGTCAATAAAATGTTAAAGAACCCACTGAACGATCATACTTGTCTTTGTAAAATGGGCATGAGTTGGTGGAGACCCTATGTCATAGACCGTGTTTGAGAGCACCAAAACAACTGCAGTTGACTGCCGACTGACTGACTGATCTACAAATCACCTTTCATCATAAATAACTACTCATTATTATTTGTAGATCAGTGTCAGTCACAGTTTACCCATGATACGGTTTCTTCTCGAACAGGGCCAATGTCCTACGTCAGATAGCACGAGTAGCATCACTCTCCGTGATGCCATCTATATGCACCCGATGTAATTGTTCCATTCAAAACAACTGGGAATTCAGAAAATCCGCTTTCAGACTTCAGTGCATTCAAGACAACTGAAGAAAAAACGAGCTCCAACTTGGAAAAATTGTTTCGAACGGTGATCCCACTCGGAATTCCATGTCGGGAACTCAGGCCTATTTCTAGAGCGCATACTTTGCGACCTGAAGCTCACGGACTTCATGATTTGACCTTGTATTTCCCAGATATTTCCCTTGAAAGCACAATAAGATACAGTACATTATAGTTGTGATCCTCTTAAACACGTGCATACATGGACCTGTGTGTCAAGATTTTGATTGTATGACTTAATTTGCCTTTTTCTTATTTATTTATTATTTTGATTGTCTGACTTAATTAGATGGTAATGCAAAAAAAAGTAAAGGGAAAATTAAGTCATACAATCAAAATGTAACACCACGAGTTCATAAACAACGCCATAAATCGTTGTACAAGTCGCAAACCAAAATATTGACCTGCTGTGCGCGCCTGCGTTACCGTTTCCATGGTAACTTCGACGCGAAAAGAGTTGACCTCTGACATATATCCCACCAAGAGAAGATGGTGAGCAGTTTTCAGTTTATTATATAACTAGTGAGTTAGAAAATTAATATCTGGTTAGGTTGTTAAGATATTACGTAGCAAGATACAGCTAGTTGCATAAGTACTTGCTCTGGCAAGTAACAAATTGACTAACGTTACATAGCTAACGTTAGTTAGCTAGCTAAACCAGAGTTAGCTAAGTAATCAAGCTAACGTTAGCTATCTTGCAAACAAGTCACAACTTTCTCATTACGGCAAGTGCTACTGCAAGTCTGTGTTTTTTCAGCCTTATCTTGCTACAGCTAAATACTCTATCCCCTAACTTTCTATTCTGTATGTTCTCTCCTTGTTAGCCACCCAAGGATGCAATGGTAACGCTGTTAACTACTGTTATGAACAGCATACTATTGATACATGAGAGATATAACAAGCTAGACCTAGTAGATTATATATTTAATATAATATCATGTTCTCAATTTCCCCCCAGCATCTCAGTCTAAGTTCTTTAGATAGCTATGTTCTTTACCTTCACACTCACTTTTGTCATGTTTGATGTACTCTGTAAGTATTTATTTTTTTGTAGAACTGTTTATTCTAAATGATAGGAACACTGTGGACAATTTTCAGCAAGTTGCAACATTGAATGCCCACATCTTGCAATAATTCAGTAGTTTGCAAATGTGTCTGATCACAATTGATTGCATTTGCATTTGTTCATTAAGTACAAAGCCATTTTGGGTTTACTACCTTTTTATTTGGGCATTTTTATTGTTCAGAAATGTGGTGGGTACTCTCTTCGTTCACTGGACTTTATCCTGCTAACTGTACCAAATGTCCTAACTGAATTTGGTAAAAGGGCTTTTATGTACTCTGCGCCATCGTCTTGGAACGCCTTCCAAAATACTTTTAAACTGGAAAACTTGTCCCGATTGGTATTTTTAAATCACTGATGGATGATCTTGAGACTGATTCCCTGACCTGTCGATGTTTTTAATTTGCTGTCTTTGATTTTGTTATACTCTTGTGAATTCTATGGTTTTTACTAGATTACTTGTAGTTTGTCTGTCATTTTTGTAATGACTTGGTGCTGCCTATCTTGGCCAGGACGCTCTTGAAAAAGAGATTTTAAATCTCAATGAGCCCTTCAATTTGTGACAGTGTTTCTCTCTTTGTGGCTCTCCAGGTTTAAAGGGTTCCAGTTCGAGGAGGTGGGGCTGGGCTTTGAGCTGCCCAATCAGCTGGCTGTCAGTGACATCGCTGTGAGAATCCTCCACACCCACTACAACCACTTGTCTCACCTGGCCAACCTGAAAGCCAGACTCCCAGCAGGATGTCCCTGGGCCAGTGAGGAGCCCCTTCTGGAGGGAGCAACCCCCGCAGTGGAGCGTGGAGAGACGGTGACAGGAGAGGGAGCACACAGCAGGGAGGTGCAGAGGAAGAGGTGAGGTCTGTCAGAGGGTCCAAAGGCAGGAAGGTAAGCTGGAAACAAAAGTCATAGGATTAATGGAAAGTTGTTTTAAAAGTGACATAGGCTAACGTCTGTGTCCGTGTGCATACGTGTGTGCATGTGTTTGTGTCAGAGTGCGGTGACTGTGATGTCTATGAAGGAGGAGAGGAGGTGTGGTCAAAAGCAGCTGGAGGATGTGAAACAGAAGCTGGAGGAGAAAGGCAGTCAGATAGATACCATGCTAGTCGGAGATGACTCAGGTGAGAGACTACAACTGGCTCAGAGGACAAAGTGGTCAAATATCATTCCCATTATATATTTCACTGTTCTTTTTGGATTATTTTTAGGGTCATGTTTAGGGTTGCAACATTCCTGGAATCGGTAGGGAATCCGGGAGTGCCCCAAACAAGATTTCTGGCAAAAATCGAATTTGGGGAAAGTTACCAGAATTTTGCAACCCTAGCCATGTTACTATAAACACTGCTTGAGAATTAACCAGCCCCTTTCATTCCATATTGTGATTCCCATGTTCACCTGTACGTGTGTCCTGTCCAGGTGAGGGAGACTCCCCTACCCCGATGGACCTAGTGATTGACAGCTATGAGGGTCAGGTGGTTGACCTGCAGCAGTACACATCCCTGGGAGGAGTCTTCTACTGCAATGTGTTCCGCCTGCCGCCACAGTCCCAACAACTCAACGGATGGGAGATGAGAGGTGAACCAGAACCACCAAGTACAGCACCTATGCTGAGCAAAAATATAAACGCATCACGTAAAGTGTTGGTCCCATGTTTCATGAGCTGAAATAAAAGATCCCAGAAATGTTCCATACGCACAAAGCTTATTTCTCTCAAATTTTGAGCACAAATTTGTTTACATCCCTGTTAGTAAGCATTTCTCCTTTGCCAAGATAATCCATCCACCTGACAGATGTGGCATATCAAGAAGCTGAATAAACAGCATAATCATTACACAGGTGCATCTTGTGCTGGGGATAATAAAAGGCCACTCTAAAATGTGCAGTTTTGTCACACAACACAATGCCAAAGACGTCTCAAGTTGAGGGAGCATGCAATTGGCATTGACTGCAGGAATGTCCACCAGAGCTGTTGGCAGAGAATTTAATGTTCATTTCTTTACCATAAGCCGCCTCCAACGTGTGTTTTAGAGAATTTGGAAGTACGTCCAAATGGCCTCACAACCGCAGACCACGTGTAACCACGCCAGCCCAGGACCTCCACATCTGGCTTCTTCACCTGCGCGATCGTCTGAGACCAGCCACCCAGATAGCTGATGAAAGAGTATTTCTGTCTGTAATAAAGCCCTTTTGTGGGGAAAAACAAATTCTGACTAGCTGGACCTGGACCTGGGCCCCTGCCCACCCATAGCTGCGCCCCTGCCCATTCTTGTGGAATCCATAGATTAGGGCCTAATGAATTTATTTTAATTGACTGATTTCCTTATGAACGGTAACTCACTGAACTCGTTGAAATTGTTGCATGTTGGGTTTATATTTATGTTCAGTATAGTTCAGAAAGTGCCCTTTCTAACAGCAGTTTCCCTTCCGACCGCTCAGTGTAATGTACTCCATGGACTGTCACTGGGCACCCCTTCTGTGGGTTACTGAATGTGTAAACTCCTCTTTGCAGTTGTTAGATATGATGCATTAATCAAGGGGACTAGATAACCTTGAGGAAAGTAAGAACCACTTCTGCCTTTATTTCTCTTAAGTTAACATTAGTGTCTCTCGCCCCAACCCCCAGCTATTGGACACAGGGCTGCAGCCGTTCCCTTACCCCACGGAGCAGTCCCAGATCCAGGGCTCTGCCTCCATGAAGCTGGAGGACAGTGGGGTCCTGACCTGTCCCCCTGTAGGGGTCACAGTCACCCTGCCTGACTCTGTCCTGTACCTGGAGGACCCACAGGTGGCCCGCTGGGACCTTGAAGGTGAGCGATACCTGGAGGAGAACTGGACGGGCCCCACATTGACTGGGACTGATAGTGATACTGTTAAATACATGTATTTAACGTATCCCAGAATCTGAATGTAGTTTCTACCTTGTGGGGGGCACTCTTCACAAAAAGTACAGAACTTTCAGATATAAATGAGTGGAGTTGACATGATTCCCTATTATTATTATTATTATTGAGAGCCATGATGTCTAAAATATATGTCAATCAATAGGTCAGAATAATCTAGAGGTGAAAGAAATGCACACCTATTTAGGTGAGGTGCTGGCTAGCAGATTGGAACAGTTGAAAAATAAAGGAGAGCCGCACACCCTAGGAGCTCAGATGCAAAAATGTAATGTCCAATGTTTCGACAGACAAGCTGTCTTCATCAGGGTATAATAACAAACACTGCGGGGTGACTCGTTTATATAGTGTCAAAAGACACACAGGTGTCTGTAATCATGGCCGGGTGTGGCCTGATATCATAGGTTAATTCTCATATATTAAAATAGCAAACAAAAAACAAATGGATAGCGTACGATCATAGATACAATTTGTCTACATAAGCCTAAACATTTACAACAGCAAAATCACAATAATCACAAGAATGGCATCAGATCAAAGTCTACGCTGAGACCGAAGGGAGCAAGGGTCTTTAAATTAAAGATCCAGGCAGCCTCTCTTTTTAACAATAAATTATCGAGGTCAGCCCTCTCCTAGGGAGGGTGACATGTTCGATGCCAATATAGCGTAGAGACGAAATCGAGTGGTTTGCTTCCAAAAAGTGGGCCACAACTGGGCAAGTCGAGTTTTTGCACCTAATGGTGCTTTGTTTGCGCTTTGTTTTACCCACATCATTTTTACCACAAGGACAAGTTATAAGATACATAACTGCCTTAGTGGAGCACGTGATAACACCTTTTGATTGGGATCTGTTTCCCTGTTTGGGGGTGTTTAAAGGATCTACATTTATAAGTGCCATTGCACTGAGCACAGCCATTACACTTGTAGTTTCCATTCAGTAGGGGTGCAAATAGACGTTATCTTGGGGTGGTAAATCAGAGTTTATAAAAATCTAAAAATAATATGAAGCTATCCTCAGTTATTAGGTCTGAATAGTCAAGTATGTCTAATACTAGTCTGATATTGTTAGAAATATGTCTGTTCCTCATAAAGCCATACTGTGCTTCATCAATGATTGCATCCAGGACTTCTTTAATTATTTTTGCAAGTAGTAAGGCTAATATCTTAGTCATTATTAAAAACACAAATTGGATGCCAGTTATCGATGAGCAGCACTTATTTTTTAGGCTTAGGTATGTATCAGTGTTATTAACCCCTGACTCATTGTAGGAGGGAGAACATTGTTTTTAATACTCTCTAAAAAGACTTCAAATAGGAAGGGAGCTACTTGTTCAGAAAATTATTTGTAAAATTCTGATGTAATTCCATCAACAGCTGGTGATTTATTGTTCTTTGGATGTTTGATACTCTATAATCTCTTCAACTTTGATGGGTTCATCACACTGTTTAGATTCTATATCACTGATAGAGTGAACATTATTCAGTGAGTCAAAAAACATATCTGAGTATTTTTTTGGTCATCTGTAATAACACCATCAATGTTTAACTTATGGATAGTGTTATTTGTAGAGTGAAACTTCAAGTCTAAAGAAAGAATTTTACATTTAGATTTTTTTATTTTTATAAAGCATTTGACACAGTATTCCTCTTCCACTCCCTTGAGAGATTTGGCTTTTGGGATTTCTTCTGTAAGGCTATTAAGACTCTATACAAATGGTAACAGCTCTATCAAATTGAAATATGGCACCTCACCTAGATCTGAGTTACAGAGAGGAATTAGGCAAGGTTGTCCTATCTCTCCGTACCTGTTTTTATTAATCACCTAACTTCTTACAAATTCTTTAAATAAGTCTACAGAGGGACTTATCTTTAAAAGGAAGAGTCCTAATAACCAAGGCTGAAGGCATCTCTAGACTAACATATGGCACTCTATCTTTATATCTTCACAGTAAAATAAGCAAGGAGATAGACCAGATGCTTTTCAACTTTCTGTGGAGAAACCGTACCCATTACATTAGGAAAACTGTTGTAATGAACATTTATGAGAATAGTGGGCTTTTAAGATCAATTGGATAAAACAATTCCTAAGAAGACCTACTTCTATGTGGAATTTTATTCCTCATGTCTTCTCTACTTTTGGTGGCCTTAACTTCATGTTGGTTTGCAATTATAATATTGACAAGAGTTCCAGTGAAACTTTTGGCTTTTCATCAGCAGGTTCTCTTGTCATGGTCCTTAATTTATAAGCATACTTTTTCTCCACACAGATATTATATATGGAATAAACAGGATATATTGTATAAAAATACTTCTTTGTTTTTAGAATATTGGTTCTGAAATAATATCCAGTCCTGTAACACCTAAAGATTTTGCAATTGTTTTAGATGCCATTCCCTCAATGTTGCTTTATTATTCAGGAACGTGTCAAGACCTGACCCTCAGAACCTACCTTCCGTTGACCCTGGTGACTCATTAGTAGGAAAGATTTGTTTCTCTTTTGGTCCATTCAACAACAGAGCGATACGATCCTTGCTTTATTTCATGCCTTATTGGAACGGATTTATTGATAATATCTGTTGGGAAAAAAGTTTGGATGTTGCCACACACATACATACATTAAGAAAGTTATCTTTTTTTATTTTACCTTTATTTAACTAGGCAAGTCAGTTAAGAACAAATTCTTATTTTCAATGACGGCCTAGGAACAGTGGGTTAACTGCCTGTTCAGGAGCAGAACGACAGATTTGTACCTTGTCAGCTCGGGGGTTTGAACTTGCAACCTTCCGGTTACTAGTCCAATGCTCTAACCACTAGGCTACCCTGCCGCCCCTTTAAAATTATTCATAAATATTATCCTGCCAACCACTATATGAAGAAGTTTAAGGAAAACAACTCAAATGACCCCTTTTGTAATGACCACCCAGAAACAGTGTTGCATACTTTTCGGCATTGTATTCATGCAAGATAACTGTGGCAAGACATCAGTAGATTTATAATTGAACACATTTATGAAGGTCTTACACTATTGTGGAGAGATGTACTGCTTGGATTCGTTACCTACGATACAAATAAGCTGAAACCATTTTTGTAATTCATTTCATTATTCTTTAGGCCAAATTTCATATTCACAAATGTAAATTTACAAACAAAACACCACATTTTCTTAACTTACAAAAATAAATTCAACTGTATTTTAAGACAATTAAATACTCTACTAACAAAAAAGCTGTTGGAATAATAAGTGTATGTCTCTTAAGGCCCTTGTGTAATGTGATGTTGTACCCCCTAGCCCCGCCCCTAGCCCAATTGTCCTTTGTATATTATTTATATATACACTTGTGTTCCCACATGTACTTCCTGTATTGATTTGTTGTTCATAAAATAAAAATCGGAGTTCACCAATTGATCTGAGATTTCTGCCCCGTGAGAATACGACCAAGGGAAGGTCCGAAAACACATTACCGATACTATCATTGGATTTAGAATGTGCCAATGTTTAACGATTCCCTAAATTTGTTTAGAGTGCTTTGAATAGCGGGTAGTTAGAACGCAAGTATGCTTCTTTTTGCGAGACTGACCTTAAGGTCATCGTAAATACCCATCTAGAACAGTAAAGATCATGTTCTGAAATTGGGCAGTGGGGTCACTTCTGAGTTTCTTGTAAAATGTGTTGTCAAACAGTAGTCTATGACAATCATTTACATAAACTTTCCTATCCATGAATACAACTGACCCACCCTTATCAGCAGGGGCGGGGGTAAGGTCTGAGGTATCAGATTGTAAATCAAGCAAAGCTGGTTTTTCATCCTTATGTACATTATCAAAAGATATGTACTCAAGTTCGTTCTTAAGGAGATGAGCAACATCTTTTTCAACAAGTCTGCAATATGTCTCAATAGAGTGATTGCGATTGGCTGGAGGTAGAAAATAAATTGTGCTTCTGAAAGGAGTCGGAGTATGTGCAGGTGAGCAACCTACTTGTTCAGTAGAAATATCACGATTCCCTTAAATGGATGTTTCTAAAAAAACAAACATCAAAATCGTTGCAGGCATAAAATATATCCCTTTATTAAGCAAGGAGACATGGGCAGGGCTCAATATCTTGTTTGATAAATTAAAGACACTCAGACCCGTGGGTTCTCTCTGCCTCTGGTAGTCGTTTCTTCTTACCCCGCCCTTCCGTCAGCCCAGTCTCTCGTTGGATAAAAAACTGGCACTGGAAGTGGATGAAGCGCTGGTTGTAGAGCGTTGGTCAGACAGGGGTGGATAGAAGTGGCACCCCTCCTGCGTCTGCCATGGAGAGGAGGAGCAGGACCTCTTTTGTCAGGGGTTCTCCAGAAGTAGACTTTGTCCTCTGCCTCGTCTTTTTTGTCTTGGTTGAATTTCTTGATTTTTAAGTTCCTTTATTTCTGTAGACTCCTTGCGGAGCTGTGCTTTAGGTTAGCACTGGAAGAGAGACTGCATCAGTGAGACGTACGACGAGGCAGAGCGGAAGATCTCGTTCAAGATGGACTCGTTCTACGCCTTCACACTGCTACAGGACTCGTATGCCAACATGCCGTTCCACAGGTGGGAGCTCAGACCACTGGGCCAGGACTCTGAGTTCTTGCCGTGATGGTGAGCAGGGCAATCTGTCATGCTCCATCTCTTCCATAGACTCTGGGTGAGTCTCAGTCTAAAATGGCTTCCTTTATTCGTGAACATTCCTCAGTGATTCATATCTGGGGAAACAGTATTGTGGAAATCTAGCCAATGTTTTCAGTGGTAATGAAGGAAACGAGGCTATTATTGTATCTAGGCATTGCCCAAATCCATGACAATGCATCCTGACACCTTGCTCCTCTCTCTGACAGGGCAGCAAGTGTATGCTCCAGTCAGACCAGGAGAGCAGACTGAACCACATCCTGGGCCAGTGGATGAGTCCCTCTGGACTACAGAAAGCCATGGTCAGCGCCGGGGTCAACATCTTCGTCAACCAATACTCCGACAAATATGTCACCGTAAACGCAAAAGGTGAGTGCCATCAGCCCGCATACTGTGGATTAGATGAATGTTACACAAAGCAATGTGGGCACACAATTCATGTTGCTTGTAACAAAAACCTATTAGCAACTCATGGGAAACCTACAGTGGATTGCTAGATTGGGGTGTGAAACGTCTGATGCAGTAACCTTCTCCCTTGTAAGTTCAACAAATCAACTCTTGGAACAGAAAGTCCTGTTAGGCTTAAATGGTGTCAAGTTGAAAAGCTTGTGTCATAACATTAGCCTTTTCTCCAGGACCCTCTGATAGAACACGCGGTGTATGAACAGATGGCGCTGCGCTCCTCTGCCTTCACCTTCTCCTGGAGCCAGTGGAACACACAGTGTGGCCAGGAGCATCTGGTGTTGCAGGTACACACACACACCTAGAGATGCATACTGTTTAAACACACACACACAGAATGAGGAAGAGTCCTTGGATAGAGGACCTTCCCAGATAGTAACAGAAGTAGCTTCAGAATCAGGAACAAAGAGCTGCAGTGGGGAAACATTGATCTGGTTGACTGGACAACTGGATTTGATTGAGATTCACCTCTGGTACTGACATTACCCTGAACCTGCATAGTACTCTGTCCGTGCATATGGAATGGATATTTACTGTACTATTGGCACCTTCTCTCCAAAGTACGTGAGCACCTAGCAGCCATCCCAGTGTCGTAGTATGTGTACAGTAGGATTAACCTCTCTCCCAGGTACGTGAGCACCTAGCAGCCATCCCAGTGTCGTAGTATGTGTACAGTAGGATTAACCTCTCTCCCAGGTGTGTGAGCACCTAGACCCGGTCCAAGAGGACTCGTGGTGTGTGTACCTGCTGGGGGCCCGGAGGTGCCAGAGGCTGATGAGCAAGGAACACAGTGAGGCGTTCTCTCCAGAGCTGGACCCCGGCAGTGAGTTCCACTCCACATGCTCTGAGACGACATGTCCCGCGCCGGACAGGAACAGGTGCGACGCTCTCACCACCTGTTCGCCGATGCCACATGGCCTCTCAAATACTCCTGACTACAGTAGATACTAGACCCCCAAGCTCTATGTAGGAGTAGCCAAAAACCACAGATCTAGGATCAGATTTGACTATTCCCAATCATAACTTTAACCATTAGGGGGAATATGTATATCTGATCTTGTGTCAGAGGTTAGACTTCAACCTACTGCTCAGACTGCTCACTGTGAACTTTAACCCTTACAACAGATGGACCCTCAAGTAAAACCACAACGTTTATTTCTGTTCCTTTATTGTGTAAAGTCCCCCACTTTGGAACAAACAAAAGTGGATGAATTTCATAAGTGTGCACTTAAAGAAGTAGAGTAAAAACCATGTGTGAGTTTAACAAAACGCTGGTTATAACAAAAACAGATGCAATATAATAGATATTCCTATCCCCACACAGTCTAATGCTGTCAAACAATAAATTAAACATAAAAAAATGGCAGTGTATTACCAAGGTTCATAAATGTAATAAAAAAACAACTATTTCACCTACAACAACTTGGTGGCCTCTTCAGGCAACCGCAAATGCCATAGATTCAGAAGTTTACTATGAAATATGTTAAAAAAAAAAGCAAAAACTGATAAATCTACTGTCCATAAGCAAGCATGTTGATGGACCAACAAACGCTCAAAAAGGTGTGACGTGATTGGATAGCATGCGTTGAAGTCCATTACATGATTGGAGAGCCCAACGCTGGTGTCTTCCTTGACTTGATTGGACAACATTGTGCCCACATATACAACGGCCAATAACATTACAATCTCCCTTCCGTAACGGTGTGGCAGAATGTCTCCGGGCACAAATAGGAAATCTCCCTTAGCTGTGGTGGTCAGTGTTCAGAAACTTCAGTACCAACACAGACTGATTCTGTCTTCAAGTGCTCTTTCTTCACACGCTAACTAGTCTAATACACATGATGGTTCAAGTTGCAGAAGACCTTCCAGGGGTTGACCATAGCCAGATGCCTGCCCGTCCATCTCTGTCTGTTGAGGCCACAGCCCCTCTAAACCGGTGGCTGTCCGTTGTGCCTCAGCCCTGTGTAGGGCCACAGGAGCTGCTGGATGGTCACCCAGGAGTCCCCTGTCCCCACGGGCGCTGCGTCCACAGCCGGCTGCAGCACCAGGCTGGCTAGGAGGGCCAGGAGGCCTGCTAGGACCACTACTAGGGCCAGCCACAGCCACAGTCCCCGGGACCCACTGGCTGCAGACGCAGGCTGGGAGGAGTAGCCTGAACCCGGGGCTGCTGCGGCCTGCTCTGTCAGGATGGGACTGGAGAGAGAGTGGGAGAGAGGGAAAGAGAAGATTTAGAATGGATGCCAAAATAAGATTTAGCCTGGGTTAGGTGAAGCGAAGTTGATGTCTGGATGAGACAGTCAGTCTGCTTTAGCCAGCTGGTCGTCTGTCCGTATTCCCAAAGCAGTGATGTAGCGATGCAGAAACAGACGGGTGCCTAGGCTAAGTTAGGATGGCGTTAGCAGCGTGGACTGACCACCACTTTTAAAGCCCTCTGTGTAGCACACACCTGGTACACAGACAATAGAAAAACAGCACTAAAGCACTGCAGCATGTTGAGCGATGCATGTCTCACATACACTCCCCAGGGCACGCACACACACACACACACACAAAGGCACACCAGTTCTCCTGATGGGAATGGATGGAAGAGATTAGAGCTGAAGGAGAGTTCGTTTGAAGCAGAAACACTGAACCGAGACCCTTACCACAACCACACATCCAGAGACTGCCCGGGCTCAGAGACCAAGGACCAGATTCATAAAGCGTTCGCTCAAGACCAGGTATATTGTTCACACCCGTCTTTCTGCTCAGTCAATCTGGACCAGATGTCTGCTCCCTGGACCTAAAGCAGCACAGCCTGGAAGCCAGATGGGCTTATGATTTAACCAACTGCTTTACATTTGTCAAGCAGTTGGCTGAAGCAGAAAACAGACAGGAATCCAGGCTACAGCATCTAGAACCCTTTTCACACTACTGAGCTAAGCCGAGCTGTACTGCTCTGGCCTCGTTAGGCATCCACGGTAGTTGGCGAAAAAAAATAATATCTGAGCCAGCACAGTACAGTATGGTTCAAGTGGGCACAATGGTGTGAAAAGCATATAAGCCTCAGGAGCAGCAGAGAAGCTATGAAGCCTAACCAGCTACGCAGCAGTAAAAAGCAGTGCTGCCTGGCTGTAGATGGAAGCAAAACACTAGCGGTTGGTTCACTACTAACGTCTTGTTGGGCATAATCAGGGCGGTGATTTTGTTGCCCAGCTCAGTGAGACTGGACTTCCTCTGAACGGGCACTTCCCTCCTCTCCTCATCTGAAGGGGAGTCTGTGTCGTAGGCAGGCCTGTGGGACGGTGTGGGCATGCACGGTTTACACACAAAAATACATAGACACTCTGTAATGCATGTCTCACACACACACACACACACTTGTTTAACACAACACACCCTAAGGACCCACATTGTTACATACATGCTCAGGGCATGCACACAAAAGCACACAGATACTCTGCAATCAATGTTCCACATGCGCTTGTTATGTACGCAAATTGTTCTCCTGCTGACTACGTTTAACCACAGACTTGTTACATGCATACAGTACACGGTTGGGCAAATTAAAAGGGCACAGCAAGCAGAATGTTTGTTTTCAGGTTGAGGTCAAGTGCGACACGCGCGTGTGCTTCTGACACACACAGCCGATATCAGCACTTACCCCTTCATCAGCATCACGAGGGAGGGCTCGTCAGTCTCAACCCAAGCCCCGGAGCTAACAAAGCGCTTTAGAGGAGGACGCCCCATGCTCTTCCCCGTCACATTCCTGTAACCGCGCCACATACATACACAATCCACACGTCACATTCCACACAACACCGGACACACAGCCCGCAAGTCATGTTTTACCAAAGGCCCCTAGATGGACATTTCTCCCTCAGAAATCCAAATGGTGTTTGCTTTGCAAAACAGGGTCAAGACTGTGTTGAAATATTATTCAACCACTCCCTATTTCCCCCACGGAGTGCTGTAGTCTACCTACCAGGGAGATCTGCGGGTGAGTCTCTCCGCCTCCGTCTCTGTGGTGTCCTGTGCTTTATTGGGCGTGTCAAAATGCATGGGTCCCCCTCCCCCACCGGATCGGGGGATAGCTGCTATGCTGACCCGTCGGGCTGATGCCTGAGGAAAGGAGGAATAGAGAAACAAGACAGTGTACAGACAGTGACTAAAACAGCAGCACATCATATACACTGAGCCTAAACTGACCTACCTTATAGTACGTTGATCCAGATTGTTTCTTGCCTCTGAAATCATCTGAAGGAAACATATTCAGTATTAGAAACAAACATAAGATAGAGGTGTGTGTGTGTGTGTGCGTGCATGTCCCTCACCGGAGTGTGTTCCTCCAGAGTGGGAGCCGAAGGACCTCTCGTTCTGCAGCATGTTCTCCCTCAGCTCAGTGAGCTCAGCGTGTTCCTTAGTGTACATCCTCCTCAGGTTCTCTACATGCTGGACCATTATCTCTACTGCCTTGCCTGTACGAGACTCCTGGAGGGGGAGAGAGAGCGAGAGGTTACACACATACACCCCCCCCCCCCCCCCCATCGCTTTACCAGTACCTATACGAGACTCCTGGAGGGGGAGAGAGAGACATCACACAGACGCTGACCTACACCGTCTACCTAGATGACTCCTCAAAAGAGAGGAGGACAAATCACGCAATTAAATTGTACTGTACCTGGTGTATAGCGCCCAGCATCTCTGAACGACTGGACACTCTGGTCATGGACTGGATGAGGACGTCCAGGTTCTTCTGAAGTCTCTGGATGATCTCCATAGACTGGTTATCATCCTCACACAGAGGGGCCAGGGCCTGGGAAGAGCAGACACGAGGAAGGTAAAAAAGGAAATTGCATACCCCTCTCACCTGTAGCAGGTCCCGACAGCTACATTTGGACACCTCACTCCTTTGTCTCCCTCTTCAACCTCTCCCTTCTCCCCAGTCCCTCCCTCTCACACATAATCACCTCTCTCTTAAACTTCTTACCTGTAGTAGTCCCTGGCAACTGGACACCTCCCTCCGGACGTTCTCCTCGGCCAGGTCCCGTGACCTCTCCTCCAGCCTCAGCCTCTTCTCCAGGGTGAACAGGTCACACTTAAAGCCCAGGGACAGGCGCTGGAACTCCGTCTGACAGATAGACAACAACACAGCCTTAGCTCTACGATGGTACTTACAGAGAGATAGTCAAGAGAAAGAAAATGTTGGAAAGCTTACCACTACCTCAATCTCCTTGTCGTTAGGGGACAGGCTGCAATGAGGAAAACAGAGAGTATCACATTATCGGTCACTAGAAAACAAAGCTATGAGTGTCAGTACCTGAGAGAATTTATATCATTATCTTGCAATGCATCTCTAAAATATGAGGTATTGTACTGTATTGTTGAGTAGCCTACCTGCTTCTGTCACCTACGGTTGAGTCCTCAGAAACAACAGAGGTTTCAACTGGTATGGGACACAGAGAAACGTAGAGAGAGCAAGAGAAAGAGGTTCATGGTTTAAAACATCCAAACATTTGGTCTTGCTATTGATCTCTGTTTTACAATAGAAAGAGATTAGAAAAACTATAAGTCGACCACACAATGTGACAATTGAATTTTTACTTAAGTCAGTAATTGGACTTATACAATCATAAAAATATTAGGAACGTTATCAGCTGAGGTATCTGGGGTTAACTCACTGTCCTTCTCTGTGGTAACACTGGTTTCACTCAGGTCCTCTTGTACCTTCCCTTCCTCGATGACATCCATACTGTGAGACAGCTCCTGGATGATTGTGGTGAACGTTACACACACTCTCTTCCCAGTTCTCGCTCTTATCCTCCGCCTCAGACACACACGATTCTAACGATCTAACAGACTGTATCCAGGAACCAATTGTCACATTATACAGATCTAGCTAGGCACCACTGTAGGACTATCATTCATTCTGCCCGAGCGCTGTGAAGTGCTTCCCTGTGTAGATAAGCACAGAGTTGACTAAAGTGAAAGAATGTTCACTCCCACACAAGGCAGGAAAGACAACATTTTCTCAATAAGTCACAAGGTCATGATACTATTTATGCAAAGTTCTCACTATCACAGAGCTCTCATCTCAAATGATTTGTGCACTAATTTTGATCAGAACCCCTTGTAGTGCACTAGGGATTAGGGTGCTATTTGAGACAGGGCGCCATATATCATTAAATAGACAGCTCACCAGTTCCTTCTTGAACTTGCTCCTGAGAACCAGGGAGTCAATTTTGGCTCCTGAGGGGTCAGGCGTCGTAGCATCCCTTGGACCCTGTGATGGGTCAGTGGGTGCAACATTCAGTCCATCCATGGTCTGAGAGCCTACGTCCTCTGCCAGATTGACTGTCCCTGTAGAGACAGTGAAAGGAGTGTTACACACACACTCTCCCTCACACACAATGTTGGCAAGAGGCCATAGAGCTCTTCTATTTCCTCCTACCTGCCAAGTCCACCTCCACTGTCGGCACCTGTACCACTGACTCCTGTATGCCCTCCTCCTCCTCCTCTAGTACTGGTAACAGGCTGGTGCTGGAACACACACACACACACACACACACACACACACACACGAGCGCTGCAGCAATTCCACCATGCCAAAACAATTGCACAACTTGCCCTTATCACTACCGTGTGCCTCTATTGAAACTAAAAGCAAGAGTAATGTTCTAAATAATTCCAAACAAAGCCAACATTAACCTAACAGAAAATACATCTCAGCACACAGACAGCATATGTCGGAGGAAAGTACACCACTTCCATCATGTAACTAGGACACAACCATGTATACACACACACACACACACAAACACTCACCTGTCCTCTGCTAACATTCTCTCAGCCAGCTCGTCCTGGGTTAGCTTCTGAGAAAGAGCGAGAGAGGTGAGAGATAAATGCAGGTGGCCTTGTAACATACTTTCAGCACCAGTTGTCAGAGGGAGTTAACGATTAAAAAGAGAAACGCGCACAATTGCATACCGTACCTGTCCCATGGCATCAGAATGTTATCTCTGCTTGGTACAGTGGATATACAAGGATGGAATGGAGAATGCTAATTTCTTACATAATGTGCTGGTTGGTGGAGAGCCCTGCAGCGGAGTGTGTGTATGTGTGTCGGGGGCTGCGAGTACGAGTGTTGGACAGAGTAAGTGTGGACAACGCATTTACACTGGCAGGGCAGTAAGTAGTGGGGGCGGTGGAATACAGCACACACACTTCAGCTACGTAAGAGTGGAAGTCACTGACTATATAAAGCTGGACACTTGAGCGCAGGGCTATTATACAACTGGTGGGTCTAATCCTGAATGCTGATTGGTTAAAAAAGGTAAATGAAACTGCATAACAATCAAGAGGAGAATGACACTATAAAACCAACCTCAAATATCACTGCAAAACAGATAAAAAGGGATCTGGATCCCAGCTGTTAAACTCTACACAACCCATGTTTATAAAGAAAACGGTTATTCAGAAGGGAGGACACGGGACAACCAAAGACCAAGTGATTCATGCAACAACCAGTCCCCGACATTGCTTAAGCAAACACGGTGTTGAAGTCAAGCAGATTTGGGCAATAACACCAGTCTTCGTTTCCTGCCACTGAATAACTGCCAAAGCTGATGTTACTATGTGTCATGACGTGTTCATACAGGGATTATAAAGCTTTTAAGTGTGTTCAACCACGACAGTCCCAGGAAATACCACAAAAGTCAGTTGCCAGGGATAGTCATTGCGCCACTAGACTATGTAAAGATTTCACACCAAGTGAAATTGATATTTAGCAATGATAGAGTAACTTTGTTCGCCAATTACATTGTTGTGAATTGCGAAACAGGCCGCTCATACATCCTGAGCGTTATGTTCCTCAATTAATTCAGCATATTTCAGTAGTAGGCGAGGCCTAGGCTGTCAACACTCTTCAGTTTGCGAATCATACAGACTTTGTAACGGCAGTCAAACAAAAGTGAAATGACCAAAGTTGCTAAGCTTGCTAGATAACCTCCAACGAATGACATAATATCTCCTTTTTGGCTAAATCGAGTTGATGATTACACAGATAGCAGGTCAGCTCACGAATAACAGAGAAATTAAGAGAGGAAATTGTAAGGTAACGGGAACCAATTGTAAAAAAACAAAAAAAAATCCCATATCTACTCTCATACCATTTGCTGATCACACGTTCTCTACCGAAGCTCTCATATGGGCAGCAATGGGAGACAGGGCAGAGAAGCCGGGGAAATGCTAAAACGGTATTTTGACACGTTTGAGACGTGCTTTAATAATGAAACCTCTGATGATAACTCTAAACGCCATTCCGTTCACTGTGTGCAGTCCGGCAGTGTCAATTATGTGCGTGACTTGAATTGATGGCGACTTTGTGTTTAGTAAACATGTTTGGCTTCCACGCAACAACCTGCTTGGATAATGTGCTATTTAATTGTTTTGCCAATCTGATGCTGCACATGTATATTTTGTGGAATTGCGTTAGTGCGCCATTGGGGGAAAACGTTGTCATTTCCTGGTTCTTGTCATATTTTGATTTCTGGAAATGTGAAGAGTGAGACAGTCCTGGGATCCTGGTTACTGTTGTTAACTGGGTTTTAAAAACTCACATAAGTCAAACTGTTGATTACTAGCCTACAAAGAGATACATAATAATAATTATAATAATCATTTGGTGGGTGCTTATTTCTCCTGAGTTTTTCTCCCCAAGACACACTCAGAGAGTTGGGTCAAGGTCAGGCATCAATGGCTACCCTTCGCAATTAGGGTTCACTGCCTTGCTCAATGGCACAGACAGATTTTTCACCTGGCTCAGGGATTCAAACTAGCAACCATTCGGTTCCTGGCCCAATGCTCTAACCGCTAGGCTACCTGCTCTCTCACTACTCTCCAGTCTACCAAACTGACAGACAGATCCAGTTCTAACTGCTAGGCTACCTGCTCTCTCACTACTCTCCAGTCTACCAAACTGACAGACAGATCCAGCGCTAACCGCACCACAGACAGAAGAAACTTGCACTCTCAACTCGATTGGAAGAAATTTGTTGGCTCCCCCTGGAAACATTTCTCACAGGAGTGCCACTCCGCTGTGCCTACACAGAGCAGGAGACTGGAATAACAGAAATAGCATGTCTGTCTCTGCGGATTGAATCACAGCTAACCCCTGTAACAAGACTGAAATAACCAAACACAAACCGTCTCAGAAAATATAGAGAAAGGTTTACAGTAGACTACACAATGGTATACACATAAAGATAAAGACTACATTATTACACAGACATAACATGTGCACAATCTGGAGCTAGGAACCAAATAAGCCATACTTGCCTCTTTTGGCAAAGTGTACAGTGCAGTGGTGCAGTGAAGCAATTGGGGCAGAATACTCACACAGGAGTTAGGGACCATGGTCCTCCTCCACCCTAACCCCTTCCTCTCTGGGAACAGCCCTCAGCCGACCAGCCCCTGTCCATAACCCTCCATCCCATCCACAACACAGCACCACTCAGCCCAACCAGGAAGATAATGAACAGAGAGAGTAAAAGACAGAGAGAGGGAAAGAGCAAGCAATAGAAAAGGGGAAGTCAAGAGGAGAGAGATGGTGTCACAGTGGCTGTGACTGTCAATGAAGGAAGTTAGTTTCCCCATCCGTAAAATACTTTCTGTGTATTGTACTGACCTGCGCGTCATTCATATTGGTTGAGGTGATGTTGTCCTCTCCTCCTTTTCCTCTTTCACTGCCATCTGTCTGCTGGGGGCTGACCCAGAGAGAAAGGTGAAAAATCAGTGTCGCTTGGAGCCCAACCAGAGAAATTATAAATGTTTTGGTGGGTGTTTCTCTCTCACTCTCAGATAGTAGGAAGCAGCTGGGTTCACTGACTGTGACTGAACCAACCTATGAGAGCGGTCACTGCCCCAGCCCCGATTACAGGTGCATCGTGGGTATGCAAAGTATAGCTAAAGGGGCCCAATTACACAGCCAACATTTCCCTCCTCACAGCTTGGAAAACACTAATTTGACTGGCAAATGTGTCCAGAGGAAGAGAAGTGTGCTACAGTGAACTCACACACACCGAAACTACAACTGTACTGTAAAAGCCACAGAGCTCTGTTCTCACCTTCCAGTCAGTAAAATGGTCTCATCCATCACAGGGTAAGTGCAGCTGGGAGATACCATCTCAGCCAGTCTGGGGGGTGGACTGCTCCCAGCAGTGACAGTCCTGTCATGTTCTGGTGAGCCAGGCTGAGGTGTGTCTTGAAGAAGAGGCACTATGGTGTCAGGGCTCATTGTATCTGGACAAAAGGGTGAGTAGGAGTCATAAGTGAAATGGCATTGGAGAGGGCCATCCAACTGAATGCCTGAAGAGAAATACTAATTTGCTGTAGTTGCAGGCTAGAGTGAGTCAGGGATTGCATGGAGCAGAGAGGGAAAGACTGATCAGAGGGGAGGAAGAGAGGGCGTGATGGAGACAGACTTGGTCTTACCCAATAGAGAGTGGGAGGGAGGGAGTGGATGTTCCTCGGTGTCAACAGCCTGCTGGTGGGTGTCCTCAGGCCCAAAGCATTCTGGTAGTTTGGCACCCTGAGGCACAACACATACAGATAATAAAAAAAAAAGAAAGAGTATGAATATGATAAACAGACGAGCATCAATACATAACAGCCACCTGTCCATTCAGTTAATGTGAAAGGATGTAGCAATAGACTGGCAAGCAACAATGCCTTTGCTTACCCAACAACAAAGCATTAAAAAAAAAAACTCTTATATCACCTCTGTGTCCGTGTGAGTCCCCGTCCATTCCCTATCGATCCGATTAAGTAAGAAAGCTTGACTTCAGAAGACGAGCCATTCTGTCGTGTCTATCTAGAACTAGTGACATTCGCAAATAAGTCCATTTGGTCGTCAAATAAAAGCAAGGTTGTATGAGCTTTGTCAAGTGGGAGGAAAGTAAAAAAAAGTATGAGAGAGGAAGATGGAAGGAAAGAGTGTGTTCCAGCCTAGATTGGTCCATGTCCTGTTGTCTACTCACAGAGGTGTGGTTAACACTTCTGCTACTGTTCCAATACTCTTAAAATGCTTCCTTCCTGTGTTCCTTCCTTGGAGTGGTCACTGATCAGACATGAGAGGACTGGAAAAAGGATACACAAAACCTAAGTGACCAGGATAGATAGGTGATTCATTCAAGGAAGAGGTGAGGGAAGGATGCATGTTCAAAGCACTTGAACGGGGCTTATGACCGTTTCCCCCTTTTCCTGCCCACCAGCACCAAAGGAAGAAGTGGCCTCTTAAAACTGTCATCGTCATCACATACGGTCACATGCACTCCGACGACTACGTAGATCTACATCCCCATTCAAAGCAATGTTCCAAGGTGGGGTTCTACTCAAATGAACACCCATTATTTTTATAATGAAAAACAACCACCAGTCAAACCTTAACAGCGACAGAGCTGTGTTCCGTTCACAAAACACATGACGAGGGCAACCCCTCAAAAACGTGCCTTTTTTGATATGGTTATATAGTTCAGTCTTTTAAGTCTGGAGTGGATAACCACCAAACTAATTCAGAGAATCACTTTAAAGCACACTGACACAGTAAGAGTACATCCACAGTAATAGGTTTTAAAGACTGGCATCTACCTGTGGGGATAGACTGTTCACCCACTGGTCACTGTCTGTTGACGCTGTGGTTTCTGAGAGAAAAAGGCAGAGAGGGGGGTAGAGAGAGGGAGGGAGGGGGGGGAGAGAGAGACAGGAAGGAAGAAGAAAAGCTAATTAGTTAAAGTTGATCAATCATCTCTGTGATATTCAGCTGGAGTCACTGGCAAGGTCAAACTAAGCCCCACCCACTACCATATTGGACCATAATATTAGACCATTAAACTCCCTGTCTGTGTTAGAGTGGGTTTAGAGGCAGTAATAACCACATTATTTGGGTTCTGGCAGCCAGTGATGCAGGGAGACCACTGGGGATTACTGAACACTTCCACTAGGTTTGGATGACTTTAACACCCGGCCATAGAAGGCTGGGGCCTAGAAGACTTGCCAGCGAACAGCCACACACACACACACACACACACACACACACACACCAGGCTGGGCCGTCTAGGGGCTTTTAACCAGGACACACACACACACACAGGTCCCTATCTGGAGACCCTGGCCATCTATGGCTGTCCTTGCCACAAACCCCAGAGGGCTGGGTGGGTGTCTGGGCCTGATTCTTCAAGGGTGGCTGAGTGCTCTGTGACTCCAGGGATTACAGGGGTAATCCACACAGGCTTTTGACGGACTCACTAACCCCTGGTTTACCCAGTGTTTCACCCGGCTCAGTAGTCCAGAACCATAGAGAAAGACCTTACAGGAACTCCTGTAAACTCACTAAAATACAGCCCAATATGGAGTTATAATACGATATCATGATCATTACTAATCTGTGGAATCCTACTCACCTCTCAGATCCTCTCCCTCCGCCTGGTCGGGTTCACTTTTTTCCGAGAGAGGAGAGAGAAGGGAGATCCCCCTCAGTCCCCCCTCCTGTCCCTCCCCCCCCACCACGGTCCACCTCTCCCCCACCTCTTCCTCCTCCCCCTCTCCAGGCTGATCCCCTCTCTCCGTCAGTCTGTCCTCGTCCGTCCTCCCGTCCGTCGGGCCCGTCTCCTGACTCTTGAAGTCCCTGTACGTCTCCACCCCCTCGTTCTTCAGGAAGTCTTGGAGGACAAACTCCTCGTCCCAGTCCAGGTCCTCCCCAGCCTGAGAAAGTAAATAAGCTGAATTAAAACCTGTTCAGGTAATTGATGTAAGGTCAATCAATCCAATCTATTTCTAAAGCATTTTTCACATCAGAAGTTGTCAGAGGTTTTCCAGTAACTCTGCCTAGACACCAAAGAGCACGTGATGGTAAACTGATCTTAGACCTGTGCCTATGGGCGATAGACAATAAAGGCACTCACAAAATAACATCACAGAATAGGAGAGAGATGAACACAGAATATTTTTTCCTGATCAGAAAGTGTGCAAAGTGTCCACACAGCCTCCCACTCCATCCTTCAGCGTCTCTATTAAACAGCCTCTCCATCTGGATGGAAAACGTACTCCAAAGTTACACAGCTATTCACCATCTGAATCAGAGTTCTATTCTCTGCTATGTTCCATGGCTCTCAATGCCTGTGTCCCAACAGTAGCCCAATATCCACTATACCCGGCATCTTTCTGGCAGACAAGTTGAGTGAAAAGCTCACTTTTTCCTATCTTCCTACAACAATATATTCTAGAAATGCAAAAGCTACATGTCATCTGTGGCGCACAGGGGACACCACCTCTTCCTCCATGTCGCCCCATCTCTCAATTAGTCCTACCTGTGGATCATCAGGGTCAGGGGTTTCACAGCTAGCCTCACTGCTGTCCTTGTCTACCTCGTCCCTCCCTCCATCTCTGTATCCCTCCCTCTCCCTCCTACCTGTGGGTCTTCGTCGGGGGTCTGGCAGCTGGCCTCCCTGCTGTCCCCCGGGGTATTTAGCTGGTCCAACTCTTCACGCAGCTGCTGCTTCTGATTCTCCTGCTCCTGAACCCTGCATGGACAGACCCACGTAAATTACACACATATTTACACAGAGACACGTGAAGCAACACCCACCCCCCCCCATCAGTCTACCCTAAAGTCAACGATAAAATGGTCACTAGCCACAAATACTTCTGAAACCACGGCAATCATGCATCCAGTGACTACAAAGCAAATGAACAGATTCATCACTCTCACCCAGCCCATTGACAGCGTAGTGAAGGGTCCATAACATAACATACTGTACCCAATCCGCAGGCCCATGCAGTGTCCCATGCTGCTGTTGCCCAGCCTGTACGAGGATGGCAGGAGCTCTGGAGAGCCCCTAACTCCCAGTATCGGACAGCTCCTAACACCCAGTCCAAGAGTAGTCCAGAGTAGTTTAGAGGGCCTGTGCACAGCTGGCTAGCCCAGACAACGTTCCCACAGCCTGGCCTGATAACAGCCCCCCCTCCCCCTTTTATCCTCCAGAGCAGGGCGGCTGTGTGGAACGGGCCCACGTGGCAGTGAGGCAGCTACAGACAGAGAGCCATACTGGGCCAGGACCCAACCACTACTTAGACAGGTTAGAGGTCACCCAGACAGACCCAGAGCACAGAGAAGCAGACAAATATGACCAGATTCCTCCCTAGATCCCTCCTGCCACAGGGTAGTATCTTAGACAATGACAGCCCCTCCCTCCACACTGTAAACCCTCTCTTATACAAGACCCGCAAAACCTACTTGACCAGTGAGAGAAGAGCAGCACCAGTTCCTCTTGACCCTCACTTCCAACAGGCACACACACACACACACTCAACCCCCACTCACCTGACTGACAGGTGTAGTATCTCAGTGCGGGACCTCCTTATGTTGCTGGCCATCTTGATCAGTTCTTTCTCCAGGGAGTCGGTGTACTGGTCCAACTGCTCCAGGCTGAGGCCCCACTCTGACCTCCTCTGATCCAGCTCAGACTGCACCGCCTGGGGGGGATAAAGGGCAGGGAGTCGGCCTCTTTCTGGAGCTGCTGGGTCACCGGCAGTCAGACCGATAGTCTATCCAGCAGTACTAGACATACAGTAAAGTGTGTCCATCTCTTAGTCACAGTCAGTGACACTACTGCACTCACTCTTTACCCAAGAATAATGTTTACTGTGGACGTGTCTGACGAATGCAGATTGGAGAGAGAAAGGAGGTGGGAGAGAGGAAAGGGAGTGAAGAGAGTGACAGGGAGGGAGAGAGGGGGAATGAAAAAGAGAAACAGAGGGGGGCAGAGGGAGGTGACAAAGACAGAACGAGAGAGCAGGAAGAGGGGGGGAGAGCGTGCGCGTGTGTGTGTTGAGAGAGACTGCATTTACGCTACAGCACACTAAGCCGCACAGCATTAATAGGCATTGATGGGCTAGAGATAGTTATATAACATTGTAGATTAGAGATCTCTGGAGAGAAGACAGCGAGAGAGAATGGCCATATTATGTAATCCTATAAAAACTACGAGCAGAGAGAGTCCTATTCAGCTCAAACTCCTCCCTACATCGAACTCAGTAGGGTGCATCTCAATGGCCTAATTGCTCTTTTCCTTGTCTCATTTCCTGTATCTGCATTCTGCACTGATCTGAAAGAACAGGATAACTGAAAAGCAATATGATTGAAAACCAAAATGGATTTACTTTCTTGTCTTGCATCTCTGAACCTAGAGAAACACCAACCTCCGCTTTGGCACACATATTTGACCCCCAGCATGCCTACGCACAGACAAACACCTACACACACAGGAGAATATGGAGAGTTCTCTGGTACGGAGTGACTCAGTAACATCCTCCTCTACCACCGGGCTAGATAGCGGGTTGATACACCCACTCTAATGGCTCTCTAGTGTGTGTGTGCGAACGCAAGAGAGAGAGAGAGATCAAGATAGTGTGTGGGTGGGTGTGGATGCCCCTCACCTGCAGTCTGGGGTCGTTACTAGCCCCTGGTCCTCCATAGTGGTGTATGAGTCCTCTGAGTGTTGACAAGACGGAGAGGCCCTCGTCCTTAAAATCTCTCTTCTGAAAACAAACAGAAAAACATGTGTTTCAGGCGTAACTACTTTAAGTATTAATCAAATTCAGTTTGCTATGGAAGAAAATTAGTAATGTATCTACACTGCATAGTCAAAGAATAATGACATCATAGACGCACACAAAGTCATTTTCTCCATGCACACTGCTTTTAAAATGTGTGCTGGTTAGATACCAGTCTCTGCATAGTGTATTGAGTGCATAATTAGGACAGTAAGGGCTGAAGATATCTAATGAATTATCAGGACTTCTGTATCTATAGTGTACAATTGGGACAATGTCTGCTGTATCTACTGTATAGAGTACCAGTTTGTTGACGAGGCTCTTGAACTCCAGGGACATCTGGTCAGGTGTGGGGCCCTGCAGGAGCAGTAACACCTCCCTGTCCAGAGTCTCATCTAGCGCAGATGCAAAGCTCAGCGGCGACACACACTCCGCACCCTGGAAATAAAACAACACGACTTGGTCATTAACCCTGAAGGAGATAGGCTGATGGTGTCAGTATACTACAGCCTAATAGGGTCCCTGGAGCTGATGTTTTGGGTGAATACAGTGGGGTTGGTCCTCGAAGGTGTGAACGTACTCAAACAGAGAAAGCGGGTGTTCAACTCACAGGCCGCAAACATGGAACGAGGGGATATATTTAACTGACCTCCAGAGGTGTTTGAGCAAGGGCCAGTTCTGTCTGCAGGGATCCTGAAGTGCTCTGGTTCAACCTGTACGCCACCGACAGGGAGAGACCTGCACTGCAAGAGGGAGAGCGAGGGAGCGAGAGAGAGGGAGCGAGAATGCAAAGAGAGAATGAGAAAGGAGAAAAAAAAGAACGTCATTCCACTCCACAGAGAAAAGACTGCTTCACGGCAGAGAGAGAGAGAGAGCAAACCAAACAGAACAAAATACGAAGACAAAAGGACAATACACAGAGAGAATACACAGCATTCCCCAATCCTGCTACTAGAATAGTCCAAGGCGCCACTTACACTTCCAAGTCTGGCTGCATCATGTGCATCTGTCTCTCCAGCTTGGTCTTGTCTGCTCTCAACAGCTGTCAGAGACAACAACAACAGACATCAAACACGGTTAGATAACAACACTACTGCTGCAGCTAATACATATTCACTGCAGCTGACAGATAGACATGGATAATCATAGTGCTCTGCTGAGAGAGAGAGACAGAAATACCTTTAATACCCCCTTTTCACCCCAATTTCGTGGTATCCAATTGGTTGTTACGGTCTTGTCTCATCGCTGCAACTCCCGTATGGAACCGGGAGAGGTGAAGGTCAAGAGCCATGCGTCCTCCGAAACACAACCCAACCAAGCTGCACTGCTTCTTGACACAATGCCCACTTAACCCAGAAGCATCAATGTGTCGGAGGAAACACTGTGCACCTGGTAACCGTGTCAGCATGCACTGCGTCCGGCCCGCCACAGGAGTCGATGTGTGCGATGGGACAAGGACATCCCTGCCGGTCAAACCCGAACGACACTGGGCTAATTGTGCACCACCCCATGGGTCTCCCTGTCGCGGCCCGGCTGCCACAGAGCCTGGACTCGAACCCATAATCTCTAGTGGCACAGTGTCTTAGACGACTGCACCACTCGGGAGGCCTGACAAATACTTTTGCAGAGCTCTCTGGTCGGCAGTTCAGAGCAGTGGGTTACAGTGTTGTCGCTTGTACCCATCCACTCCTTTATGATCTGGTGCATGGGAGTAGCGGCTAAGGGGAGATTTGGGATAGGGTAATGATTTCCAGACAGCCTCCTCACCTCTGTGACCGACGAGTACTCCACCACGGCACCCTTCAGCTCCTCAATCTGTCTGCACTTCTGTAGAGGGGCGACAACACGACAGCAATATTCTTGATTTTCATCAACAATATCATATTTCCCCCAGGACAATGTCTTGGAAACGTTCTGAATGTACGGTCATATGAATAAACAGATCAAAAAATGTTAAGATCAGAAGGCTTCCATGCCCTGAAGCCTGGGTTATTACTGATCTCAGGACCCGATCTACAATGCGACTTTCGCTTTGTACAGCTGTGTTACCATGGCGAATGTAGGGGACAGCACGGCTACAATAATGATACAGCTTTATTCATTACTGAACAGATACTGAACAAAAGTACTAGAAAGAAAATATTTGTTTTTTTATTCAGATGATACTGACCTGGAGTATGAGGGATTCCTTTTCACTCACGACCGCATCAAAGGAATGGTTTTGGACCTGTGGATGAGAGAACAGACACTCCAACCATGACACCGCTGGCACTCATCCAGGACACAGACAGACCAATCAGAAGCAGGCGTTGGGATCACTTTGATCCTAAAAGGCCAGTTACGTAGGTCCATAGCACTGCACTCCAGGCCTTTTCAGAAGACCATGAAAGGCAAAACAAACATTAACACAGCCTTTACTTTACTTCTAGGTGCAGTTGACCAGAAACAGATTGCTAAGAAGCATTCTAAACGGAGAACCTTAATTGAAAGTGATTTTTGTTGTCGTTGTCGAGAACTAGGCTTAATCTGTTTCCAGGAAACCGCTTTCCAGTTGCCTACCTTGAACGGCTTATTCCCTCGACGGTACAATAGCTTGTTCACTTTTATTCACTGCAGACACACAACAATTATGTGGACCCACCTGCAGCTCAGCGTTTAGGTCACACAGTTCAATCATCCTCTTCTGGAGGTCATCCATCTCCATGGTGACCTTGATGTTCTAGTACAAAAGGTGGAGGGGGGTAGGAGGAGGGAGAGATGAGTAATTCTACCCAAAAGAGATGGCTTATTTTACACTACCATGTCACCTAACAGCGGACAAGGTACATAAGACTACATAGCTATGGAATGGCATTTCCTAAATCTGTGTTTCCCAACCCTGGTCCTCCAGTACTCCCAACAGTACACATTTATATTGTGACACATCGGAGTCAACTTGTCAACTAATCATCGAGCCCACAATTAGTTGAATGGGGTGTGTTTGTCAAGGGCTACAACAAAACTGTGTACCGTTGGAGGTACTCGAGGACCAGGGTTGGGAAACACTGTCCTTGATCCTGGAAAAACAGCAGAGGGGAAGTTCCCAGGGGAAGCAGGTAGTCCTGCTGCTTTGTTGTTGTGTCGCCCTAGTAGGCACTTCACTGATCAATGACACCGATTGGTCGGAAAGCACACTCCTGATGACTTGCCACCAAATCCATCTCTCATTAAAGGAATGACAACCACATTGAAGCACTTGAGGCACTTTCTAGATGCCTCCGATTAAATACATGATAAAGTAATGAAATGACCCAGGATCAATGTAGATCTTGCCGAAAGGGGTTGTGTGTGCAGAGAGAAAGGTATCCAGTACAGTACCTCATCCTGAAGACAGCTTATCTTTGCAATCAGACTCTGGTTCTCTCTCTCCTGTTGGGGAGATGTTGGGTTAGTATATGGCTCTGGACATTGTATAGTTAGTTGCATACAGGTAACTGCCAAATGAAACACCATAACTAGCCAGCTTCAGTGCACCTTGGCATAGATTCTACAAGTGTCTGGCACACTATTGGAGGGATGTGACACCCTTCTTCTATGAGAAATTCCATAATTTGGTGTTTTGTTGGTTGTGGTGGAAAATGCTGTCTCAGGCGCTGCTCCAGAATCTCCCTTAAGTGTTCAATTGGGTTGAGATCTGGTAACAGATTTTTTTAAATTGAACCTTTATTTAATTAGGCAAGTCAGTTAAGAACAAATTATTTTTTACAATGACGGCCTACCGGGGAACACCGGATTAACTGCCTTGTTCAGGGGCAGAACGACAGACCTTGTCAGCTCGGGGCCTTTCGGTTACTGGCCCAATGCTCTAACCACTAGGCTACCTGCCGTGACATATGGTTAAAATCGTTTTCATGCTCATCAAACCATTCAGTGACCACTCGTGCCTTGTGAATGGGGGCATTAGGCACCTGTTTTCAATATACACTGAACAAAAATATAATGTAAAGTGTTGGTCCCATGTTTTATGAGCTAAAATAAAAGATCCCATAAAATATTCCATTCCCATGTATTTCTCTCAAATGTTGTGCACAAAATTGCTTACATCCCTATTAGTAAGCATTTCTCCATTGCCAAGATAATCCGTCCAGCTGACAGGTGTGGCATATCAAGAAGATGATTAAACAGCATGCTATTACATAGGTGCACCTTGTGTTGGGGACAATAAAAGGCCACTAAAATGTGACGTTTTGTCACAACACAATGCCACAGATGTGTCAAGTTGAGAGTGCATTCAACTGGCATGCTGACTGCAGGAATGTCCACCAGAGCTTTAGCCAGAGAATTGAATGTTAATTCCTCTACCATAAGCCGCCTCCGTTGTTTTAGAGAATTTGGCAGTACGTCCAAACGGCCTCACAACCACAGACCACGTGTAACAATGCCAGCTCAGGACCTCCACATCCGGTATTTTTCACCTGCGGGATCATCCGAGACCAAACACACAGACAGCTAATGAAACTGTGGGTTTGCACAACCGAAGAATGTCTGCACAAACCTTTTCAGGGAAGCAATTCGGAGTGCTCGTAGTCCTCACCAGGGTGTTGACCCGACTGCAGTTCGGTGCCGTAACCAACTTCAGTGGGCAAATTCTCACCTTTTTGATGACCACTGGAACGCTGGAGAAATGTGCTCTTCACAGATGAATCCCTGTTTCAACTGTACCGGGCAGATGGCAGACAGTATGGCGTTGTGTGGGCGAGGTGTTTGCTGACGTCAACATTGTGAACAGAGGGCCCAATGGAGGAGATGGGATTATGCTATGGGCAGGCATACTGTAAGCTATGGACTACGAACACAATTGCATTTTATCGATGGCAATTTGAATGTACAGAGACACAGTGACGAGATCCTGATGCTCATTGTCATGTCACTCATCAGCCGCCATCACCTCATGTTTCAACATAATGCACGGCCCCATGTCGCAAGGACATGTACACAATTCCAGGAAGCTGAAAATGTCCCAGTTCTTCCATGGCCTGCATACTCAGACATGTCACCCATTGAGCAAGTTCGGGATCCTCTGGATCGACGTATACAACAGCGTGCTCCAGTTCCCGCCAATATCCAGCAACTTCGCACAGCCATTGAAGAGTGGGACAACATTCCACAATCAACAGCCTGATCAACTCTATGCGAAAGAGATGTGTCTCGCCGCATTAATGGTGGCACACTAGATACCGACTGGTTTTCTGATCCACGCCCCCTACCTTTTCTTTAAGGTATCGGTGACCAACAGATGCATATCTGTATTCCCAGTCATATGAAATCCATAGATTAGGGCCTAATGAATTTATTTAAAAACGACTGATTTCCTTATATAAACTGTAACTCTGTAAAATCATTGAAATTGTTGTATGTTGCATTTTGTTCAGTGTCGATGGTTGAATAGCATAACAGTGGAGATGGTGTGTGTATATATACCATATGTTTGCACTGAGCCGAGGCCCTGGCTCTGCCCTCCTCTGTACAGCTCAGACTCATCTTCATCTCCTCCACCTCATCCTTCAACATCTTCTCCTTCTGGGCCAGCTGCTGGCCTCTACAGGGGGGAGAGAGGGACATTATAATTAGGGATGTGTGTGTGTGAGGCCTAATAGGAGGCTAAATTAATGAGAATTGAATAGGAAGATAGGCATTTTAAAAAGTAAGTGCATGTGTGACAGCATCTATTGGTGTGTGTACAATCCTTACAGTCTGGCCTGTGACTTGAGCTCCTCGTTCTCCTCTGCTAGTTTCTGGTTATGGTCCTCCATGGTCTCCACGCTCTGCTTCAGCTTCCTCACCTCCTGCTGAAGCTTCTGGTTACTGAACTGCAGGTCGGACACACAGAACACCAGGTCTGACGTCTCACTGGGGAGGAATACACACAACAACAGACTACAGGGTAAAACACGGTTAGTCAAATGTAGAAATTGGACAATGTCACGCACGCACACCCGAACGTTACTTACAGATCTGCTCGTGACACCTCCCCTCCGAATGCCTCCAGACTGCCTGAGGTCATGTTCAGCAGGACAGACCTCTTAGCTAACGGAGAGAAGACAGAGAGAGAAGACAGAGAGAGATGAGTGAGAGAAGGAGAGAAATGATCTATGTTTAGAGAACGAGGGAGAAAACACATTGATTTGATAAAATAATGAGACAGAAGTAGACGTTCTCTTGGATGGAGAACAGAGAGAGAGAGATGGAGAGAGGGCAACATGGCTACTTGGAGACATCGCACAAGAGAAAATCCACAACTGGGAAAAACTTTGAGCCTCAGAACATTCATCCGTTTCTCTGATTAGTCCTCTAATGTCTGTGTCAACTCACCTGACAGGTTGTCTCGGAGTCTGACAGACTACAGTTGAAGTCGGAAGTTTACATACATCAAGGCCAAATACATTTAAACTCAGTTTTTCACAATTCCTGACATTTAATCCTAGTACAAATTCCATTTTAGGTCAGTTAGGATCACCACTTAATTTTAAGAATGTGAAATGTCAGAATAATTGTAGAGAGAATGATTTATTTCAGCTTTTAAAGTATTTAGTCAGCCACCAATTGTGCAAGTTCTCCCACTTAAAAATATGAGAGAGTCCTGTAATTTTCATCATAGGTACACTTCAACTATGACAGACAAAATGGAAAAATAAATCCAGAAAATTACATTCTAGGATTTTTTATGAATTTATTTGCAAATTATGGTGGAAAATAAGTATTTGGTCACCTACAAACAAGCAAGATTTCTGGCTCTCACAGACCTGTAACTTCTTCTTTAAGAGGCTCCTCTGTCCTCCACTCGTTACCTGTATTAATGGCACCTGTTTGAACTTGTTATCAGTATAAAAGACACCTGTCCACAATCTCAAACAACCTCAAACACACTCCAAACTCCACTATGGCCAAGACCAAAGAGCTGTAAAAGGACACCAGAAACAAAATTGTAGGCCTGCACCAGGCTGGGAAGACTGAATCTGCAATAGGTAAGCAGCTTGGTTTGAAGAAATCAACTGTGGGAGCAATTATTAGGAAATGGAAGACATACAAGACCACTGATAATCTCCCTCGATCTGGGGCTCCACGCAAGATCTCACCCCGTGGGGTCAAAATGATCACAAGAACGGTGAGCAAAAATCCCAGAACCACACGGGGGGACCTAGTGAATGACCTGCAGAGAGCTGGGACCAAAGTAACAAAGCCTACCATCAGTAACACACTACGCCGCCAGGAACACAGATCCTGCAGTGCCAGACGTGTCCCCCTGCTTGACTTCCGGCGCCGACAGAGATGGCCGCCTCGCTTCGCGTTCCTAGGAAACTATGCAGTTTTTTGTTTTTTTACGTGTTATTTCTTACATTAGTACCCCAGGTCATCTTAGGTTTCATTACATACAGTCGAGAAGAACTACTGAATATAAGATCAGCGTCAACTCACCATCAGTACGACCAAGAATATGTTTTTCGCGACGCGGATCCTGTGTTCTGCCTTACAAACAGGACAACGGAGCGGATCCCATGCAGCGACCCAAAAAAACGACTCTGAAAAAGAGGGAAACGAGGCGGTCTTCTGGTCAGACTTCGGAGACGGGCACACCGTGCACCACTCCCTAGCATTCTTCTTGCCAATGTCCAGTCTCTTGACAACAAGGTTGATGAAATCCGAGCAAGGGTAGCATTCCAGAGGGACATCAGAGACTGTAACGTCGTCACTGGAGAGACGCTATCCGAGGCGGTGCAGCCAACTGGTTTCTCCACGCATCGCGCAGACAGAAAAACATCTTTCTGGTAAGAAGAGGGGCGGGGGCGTATGCCTTATGGCTAACGTGACATGGTGTGATGAAAGAAACATACAGGAACTCAAATCCTTCTGTTCACCTGATTTAGAATTCCTCACAATCAAATGTAGACCGCATTATCTACCAAGAGAATTCTCTTCGATTATAATCACAGCCGTATATACCCCCCCCCCCCAAGCAGACACATCGATGGCTCTGAATGAACTTTATTTGACTCTTTGCAATCTGGAAACCATTTATCCGGAGGCTGCATTCATTGTAGCTGGGGATTTTAACAAAGCTAATCTGAAAACAAGACTCCCTAAATTTTATCAGCATATCAATTGCGCAACCAGGGGTGGAAAGACCTTGGATCATTGTTACTCTAACTTCCGCGATGCATATAAGGCCCTGCCCCGCCCCCCTTTCGGAAAAGCTGACCACGACTCCATTTTGTTGATCCCTGCCTACAGACAGAAACTAAAACAAGAGGCTCCCACGCTGAGGTCTGTCCAACGCTGGTCCGACCAAGCTGACTCCACACTCCAAGACTGCTTCCATCACGTGGACTGGGACATGTTTCGTATTGTGTCAGACAACAACATTGACGAATACGCTGATTCGGTGTGCGAGTTCATTAGAACGTGCGTTGAAGATGTCGTTCCCATAGCAACGATTAAAACATTCCCTAACCAGAAACCGTGGATTGATGGCAGCATTCGCGTGAAACTGAAAGCGCGAACCACTGCTTTTAATCAGGGCAAGGTGTCTGGTAACATGACCGAATACAAACAGTGCAGCTATTCCCTCCGCAAGGCTATCAAACAAGCTAAGCGTCAGTACAGAAACAAAGTAGAATCTCAATTCAACGGCTCAGACACAAGAGGCATGTGGCAGGGTCTACAGTCAATCACGGACTACCGGAAGAAATCCAGCCCAGTCACGGACCAGGATGTCCTGCTCCCAGGCAGACTAAATAACTTTTTTGCCCGCTTTGAGGACAATACAGTGCCACTGACATGGCCTGCAACGAAAACATGCGGTCTCTCCTTCACTGCAGCCGAGGTGAGTAAGACATTTAAACGTGTTAACCCTCGCAAGGCTGCAGGCCCAGACGGCATCCCCAGCCGCGCCCTCAGAGCATGCGCAGACCAGCTGGCCGGTGTGTTTACGGACATATTCAATCAATCCCTATACCAGTCTGCTGTTCCCACATGCTTCAAGAGGGCCACCATTGTTCCTGTTCCCAAGAAAGCTAAGGTAACTGAGCTAAACGACTACCGCCCCGTAGCACTCACTTCCGTCATCATGAAGTGCTTTGAGAGACTAGTCAAGGACCATATCACCTCCACCCTACCTGACACCCTAGACCCACTCCAATTTGCTTACCGCCCAAATAGGTCCACAGACGATGCAATCTCAACCACACTGCACACTGCCCTAACCCATCTGGACAAGAGGAATACCTATGTGAGAATGCTGTTCATCGACTACAGCTCGGCATTCAACACCATAGTACCCTCCAAGCTCGTCATCAAGCTCGAGACCCTGGGTCTCGACCTCGCCCTGTGCAACTGGGTACTGGACTTCCTGACGTGCCGCCCCCAGGTGGTGAGGGTAGGCAACAACATCTCCCCCCGCTGATCCTCAACACTGGGGCCCCACAAGGGTGCGTTCTGAGCCCTCTCCTGTACTCCCTGTTCACCCATGACTGCGTGGCCACGCACGCCTCCAACTCAATCATCAAGTTTGCGGACGACACAACAGTGGTAGGCTTGATTACCAACAACGACGAAACGGCCTACAGGGAGGAGGTGAGGGCCCTCGGAGTGTGGTGTCAGGAAAATAACCTCACACTCAACGTCAACAAAACTAAGGAGATGATTGTGGACTTCAGGAAACAGCAGAGGGAACACCCCCCTATCCACATCGATGGAACAGTAGTGGAGAGGGTAGCAAGTTTTAAGTTCCTCGGCATACACATCATAGACAAACTGAATTGGTCCACTCACACAGACAGCATTGTGAAGAAGGCGCAGCAGCGCCTCTTCAACCTCAGGAGGCTGAAGAAATTCGGCTTGTCACCAAAAGCACTCACAAACTTCTACAGATGCACAATCGAGAGCATCCTGTCGGGCTGTATCACCGCCTGGTACGGCAACTGCTCCGCCCTCAATCGTAAGGCTCTCCAGAGGGTAGTGAGGTCTGCACAACGCATCACCGGTTGCAAACTACCTGCCCTCCAGGACACCTACACCACCCGATGTCACAGGAAGGCCATAAAGATCATCAAGGACATCAACCACCCGAGCCACTGCCTGTTCACCCCGCTATCATCCAGAAGCCGAGGTCAGTACAGGTGCATCAAAGCTGGGACCGAGAGACTGAAAAACAGCTTCTATCTCAAGGCCATCAGACTGTTAAACAGCCACCACTAACATTGAGTGGCTGCTGCCAACACACTGACACTGACTCAACTCCAGCCACTTTAATAATGGGAATTGATGGGAAATTATGTAAATATATCACTAGCCACTTTAAACAATGCTACCTTATATAATGTTACTTACCCTACATTATTCATCTCATATGCATACGTATATACTGTACTCTATATCATCGACTGTATTCTTATGTAATACATGTATCACTAGCCACTTTAACTATGCCACTTTGTTTACATACTCATCTCATATGTATATGCTGTACTCGATACCATCTACTGTATCTTGCCTATGCTGCTCTGTACCATCACTCATTCATATATCCTTATGTACATATTCTTTATCCCCTTACACTGTGTACAAGAGAGTAGTTTTGGAATTGTTAGTTAGATTACTTGTTATTACTGCATTGTCGGAACTAGAAGCACAAGCATTTCGCTACACTCGCATTAACATCTGCTAACCATGTGTATGTGACAAATAAAATTTGATTTGATTTGCTTAAGCCAGTACATGTCCAGATGTCCAGCCAGTCATATGGTCAGATGAAACCAAAATATAACTTTTTGGTAAAAACTCAACTCGTCGTGTTTGAAGGACAAAGAATGCTGAGTTGCATCCAAAGAACACCATACCTACTGTGAAGCATGGGGGTGGAAACATCATGCTTTGGGGCTGTTTTTCTGCAAAGGGACCAGGACGACTGATCTGTGTAAAGGAAAGAATGAATGGGGCCATGTATTGTGAGATTTTGAGTGAAAATCTCCTTCCATGAGCATGGGCATTGAAGATGAAACGTGGCTGGGTCTTTCAGCATGACAATGATCCCAAACACACCGCCCGGGCAATGAAGGAGGGGCTTCGTAAGAAGCATTTCAAGGTCCTGGAGTGGCCTAGCCAGTCTCCAGATCTCAACCCCATAGAAAATCTTTGGAGGGAGTTGAAAGTCTGTGTTGCCCAGCAACAGCCCCAAAACATCACTGCTCTAGAGGAGATCTGCATGGAGGAATGGGCCAAAATACCAGCAACAGTGTGTGAAAACCTTGTGAAGACTTTCAGAAAACATTTGACCTCTGTCATTTCCAACAAAGGGTATATAACAAAGTATTGAGATAAACTTTTGTTATTGACCAAATACTTATTTTCCACCATAATTTGCAAATAAATTAATTAAAAATCCTACAATGTGATTTTCTGGATTTTTTCTCTCATAGTTGAAGTGTACCTATGATGAAAATTACAGGCCTCATCTTTTTAAGTGGGAGAACTTAAAAGAAATACTTTCTTGCCCCACTGTATTTCTTTCATCACATTCCTAGTGGGTCAGAAGTTTACATACACTCAATTAGTATTTGGTAGCATTGCCTTTAAATTGTCTAACTTGGGTCAAACATTTCAGGTAGCCTTCCACAAGCTTCCCACAATAATTTGTTGAATTTTGGCCGATTCCTACTGACAGAGCTGGTGTAACTGAGTCAGATTTGTAAGCCTCCTTGCTCGTACATGCTTTTTCAGTTCTGCCCAAATTTTCTATAGGATTGAGGTCAGGGCTTTGTGATGGCCACTCAAATACCTTGACTTTGTTGTCCTTAAGCCATTTTGCCACAACTTTGGAAGTATGGTCATTGTCACTTAATTGTCCATCCTCATGACGGCATCTATTTTGTGAAGTGCACCAGTCCCTCCTGCAGCAAGACACAACATGATGCTGCCACCACCGTGCTTCACGGTTGGGAGGGTGTTCTTCAGCTTGCAAGCCTCCACCTTTTTCCTCCAAACATAATGGTCATTATAGCCAAACAATTATATTTTTGTTTCATAAGACCAGAGGACATTTCTCCAAAAGGTATGATCTTTGTCCCCATGTGCAGTTGCAAACCGTAGTCTGGCTTTTTAATGGCGGTTTTGGAGCAGTGGCTTCTTCCTTGCTGAGCAGCCTTTCAGGTTACGTCGATATAGGACTCGTTTTACTGTGGATATAGATACTTTTGTACCTGTTTCCTCCAGCATCTTCACATGGTCCTTTGCTGTTGTTCTGGGATTGATTTGCACTTTTGGTATCAAAGTACGTTCATCTCTAGGAGAACGTGTCTCCTTCCTGAGTGGTATGACGGCTGCGTCGTCTTATGGTGTTAATACTTGCGTACTATTGTTTGTACAGATGAACGTGGTACCTTCAGGCATTTGGAAATTGCTCCCAAGGATGAACCAGACTTGTGGAGGTCTACAATATTTTTGCTGAGGTCTTGGCTGATTTCCCATGATGTTAAGCAAAGAGGCACTGAGTTTGAAGGTAGGCCTTGAAATACATCCACAGGTACATCTCCAAATGACTCAAATTAAGTCAATAAGCCTATCAGAAGCTTCTAAAGCCATGACATTATTTTCTGGAATTTTCCATCCAAGCTGTTTAAAGGCACAGTCAACTTAGCGTATGTAAACTTCTGACCCACTGGAATTGTGATACACTTAATTATAAGTTTGTAAATAATTATTGGAAAAATGACTTGTGTCATGCACAAAGTAGATGTCCTAACCGACTTGCCAAAACTAAAGTTTGTTAACAAGAAATTTGTGGCATGGTTGAAAAATGAGTTTTAATGACTCCAACCTAAGTGTATGTAAACTTCCGACTTCAACTGTATATGTCTCTGTCAACACTCACCTGTCAGGTTGTCTCGGAGTCTGACAGACTATACGTCTGTGTCAACTCACCCGACAGGTTGTCTCGGAGTCTGACAGACTATACGTCTGTGTCAACTCACCTGACAGGTTGTCTCGGAGTCTGACGGACTCTTGAGTCAGGTCCTCTGGTGTGTCGTCCCTGTAGTTGTGGTGAAGACAAGGAGACAGACACCCAGAAACATGACATTACACAGTCACAATATCCCAGGCTTACTTACACACACAGCCAGGAATGCAGAGGTTAATGTATCGGTTACCACACTAAAAGTGACAAAAGCTTATCTAATAGACAAGCTCTGATAAGAATATTCAGCTGCAAAAATTGGTATCCATTTGCCCTTGCAACAGAACACATGAATTAGAACACAGCGCCCTCTACAGGAAAACGTGGGACAAGATAACAGGCACTGCTATGTAGTGCACTACGTTTGACCAGAGCCCTGGTTAAAAATAGTGCACTATAAAAAAGGGAAGAGTGCCATTTGGGGGACACAGAAAACCGCTTAAGTACTCGTTCTTTCTGCAGTCATCTATCCACTCCTTCATGATGGCGTGGTAGGTGTCCAGGTCTATGGAGACGTCTTTGTGCTCCGGGTCCAGCATATTACACAGGTCCTCCAGCCCACTGTCCTCAGAACCACGGCTGGTGGTGTGGCGCAGGTAGTCCACGATACAAGACACGTACACCTTACCTGAAGGAGCAGGAGGGGGTCAGGTTACTGTCTTTACCATAGTAATTTACTGGGTTACTGTGGTCAGTCTGTTGACTAGCATGGGAAGAGACCTCCCAAAGCAATCTCCTTCCACCGCCTGAGGTTCTTCAGTAACAGCTTTCAGTAAACAAAACAGGACTGTAAAGAGAACCACCCACAGGGAATCTAGAGCACTTGTACCACGTCATTGACTGCTTCAGAAACAAAGAAAAGAAAGCAGACTTGGCTACACCCCAGTGGAGCAAATTATTGACTGCCTTTTTCTTTTACAAAACATTATCACAGTGAGTGTGTGTGTGAGATTGTGCCTCCTACTGTGTGTGTTCGATACTGTGAGTCTGGATAGAAGAGTGTGTACTTCACAATGTGCTAGATTTGATAATCCCAGTGTACTTCTGTGTTCAATATATATTTGATACTTTGAGAGTTCAGTACTGTATGTGAGTGAGTGCGTACCTCTGCGCTGGGTGTCACAAGCGTGGAAAATGGTGTCTAGTAAATCCTCTTCGCAGATCAGACTGACCTCAGCCATCATCTCCTTCCGGTTCTCAGGGGACATGGCTCCTACACACACACACACACACACACACACACACACACACACACACACACACACACACACACACACACACACACACACACACACACACACACACACACACACACACACACACACACACACACACACACACACACACACACACACACACACACACACACACACACACACACACACACACACACACACACACACACACACACACACACACACACACACACGTTCTGTAACTACACTGGCCAATCGCCAATCCATCAACAGACATTAGCGGCCAAGAAACATGATTGCTCTGTCAGCTGCATAACTTTCCTTGAGGCAAGATAATAAAATGTACATAATGTGTGTGACATATGAAGAGATGGCAAATGGAAAGGAGTGTGTGAGAGGCCTGAGGAATGCTGTGATCAATAATCCACCATTGATATCATTGTCCACTGAGAACTGAGCAGTGCGTTCATAATCCCACAGTGAGTGTGTGTATTCCCCTTACCATCTCCCATGGACAGTCTTTTGACAACCAGGGCTGGGTAAGGCAGCTCACTCTGCAGCAGGTTGGCAGTGGCGTCCGAAGAGCAGAAGTTGAGGTTATAGGACAGCAGGCTATGTGCAGGTGTGTGAGTTTGGGACAGAGATGGGGTCCTGTGCCTCTCACTGCCGTCAGACCCTGTCCCCTCCTCAGGCCGAGTAAACTGGGGACCATGAGAGAAGCTAAAAACCGTGTCTCCAGTCTGGACAGCTGGGGTGGAGCAGATCCTCTGCCATCCTCTCCCTTGCCCTCCTAACCCCACCCCTACCCCCCTCCACTCCCCGGGATTACTGGTGATTGTGAAAGTAGAATTGACTGGGGTTGGGGGGTTCATGGTGGGGTTGACAGGGGTGGAGTTGGGACAGTGGGAGCTCCTGGGAAGCTGGGGTGAACCCTTGGGGGTTAACATCCCCTCCCTCTCGCGCTTCTTCATGATAACTTCCAGGTTGCGGTGCAGGCCGGACTGGGGGCTGTCGTAACTGCTGGAAGTGAATTTTGGGATCTGGAAGGGCGAGGAGGGGTTAACCTCACGGTCGTGCCGCTGGATGGTCTGCAGTTTACGACAGATGCTGTCAACAGGGTTGTGGCGTTGACGATGGGTCACTCCAAGGTCCATGCTGGAGCAGGGGTTGACAACAGGACAAGATCTAGAGAGGGGAGAGGCTGTCATTGGAGACCGACCGTCATTGTAAATATTAATTTGTGCTTAATTGACCTGCCTGGTAAAATAAATCATTAAAAAGGAGACAGGCATAGTGAAAGGAGAGGAATTATACTGATAGTCCATCACACCACATACTTCAAGTTCATCACATTTCAGACATCCCAAATAGACTACAGTTGTTGATTGAGGTTGTTGTAGACTATCTTTCTTGTGTTTCTTGTGTGTATACTATAGGGTTATAGTTTTTAAATGGGAGCAACAGAGAACAGCACACCAGCAGTCTACCTGGATAAAAAACAACGAGCTTACTTGAGCCACTAACTGAAAGAACACTTATTAAATCAAATATTCTGTAAACTAACAAATGTTTCTAAAAACATGAAACTAACAAGAGTGATTGTTACCCTGATATATATTTTGTTGACAAGACAAAAATGTTGTTGCCTTGTGTTATGCAAAATAGCATGACAACGACTACCATGAATAATTGACGCCAATTTTCTTTTCATTTTTTTCAATAAATATGAACGACAGACTGTCGTAGTTTATACTTGCATTTTGATGTAGGCTACTAACCTCTCTTTACCGTGTAGCCTATCTTTTGTAAACGTAAATAGTCCTCGTTGAAGTCTCAATTCGCTTGATAAAGCCTTCAAAGTCAAACCACACTCGGGAAATCAATCAAAGCGCTTGAGCGACGTGAATGCAATTTGAAAGGGACGAGGTAGATCCCTCATCTAAAACCAAGCCAACACGGACCCTATGTGGCCAATAATATTGTTGCATCCCCATTTGATCACAGACCTACAGACTCACCAGTCGAAAGTCAGTTATTTTGCAGTGTAAAAATTCACAATTGGAGATGTGTGATTGGAGAAAGTGGTAAAAACCAACAAATACGTCGTACCACCGGCCACGGGGGTTGTCTATGAAGTTGATTACAGTGCCCTGCTGTGGTGTAAAGTACTTAAGTAAAAATATTAAAGCACTACTTAAGTCGTTTTGGGGGGTATCTGTATTGTACTATTGATAGTTTTGTAACATTTACTTTTACTTCACTATATTCCTAAAAATAACAATGTACTTTTTACGCCATACATTTTCCCTGACACCCAAAAGTACTCGTTGCATTTTGAATGCTTAGCAGGACAGAATATTATCCAATTCTCACACTTATCAAGAGAACATCCCTGGTCATCCCTACTGCCACTGATCTGGTGAACTCACTAAACACAAATGCTTTGTTTGTAAGTTATGTCTGAGTGTTGGTGTGAGCATGGCTATCTGTAAAAAATAAATCAAAATATTACTTTTACTTTTGATACTTATGTATGTTTTAGCAACTACATATACTTTTGATACTTAAGTACATTTAAAACCAAATACTTCTAGACTTTTACTCAAGTAGTATTTTACTGGGTGACGTTCACTTTTACTTGAGTAATTTCCTATTAAGGTATCTTTACTTTTACTCAAGTATGAGAATTGGGTACTTTTTCCACTACTGCTGCACTGCGTTGCTTTGTATCTTTAGCTAATAAAGAGACTGCCCCCTGTCTTTTGATTCGAATAGAATAGAGCTGAGATAACTCTGAAGAATAGAATATCGTGCCAACTAATGCCAAATCCATGTAACTATTTTGCAGTAGACATGCTGTGATCCAATGTAAACATCACACTTCAATGTAAGCTAACGGATAACTTTCAAAGTGTTACTGTTTATATCAAAACAAACATGGTTCTGATGTCTGTGCGATAGTACAATCAATCATTACCAGGGTTATGCATGGAGAAATGTGTTCTAAGAGTGAAGAACAGGTTAGATCACGTCATTTCCTCAGAGAGAGCGTAGAGGCTAGTGACGATCTACACCAAAGGCCCGTGAACTGGTTGGAATATGTTTTGTACAATACAAATTAAAATCTCTCACTCTCTCTGACAAAGTGCGTCTCTTCAGACCCATGCTAAGGATTGGCCCCTTTTTTTCAATTTTCACCTAAAATGACATACCCAAATCTAACTGCCTGTAGCTCAGGCCCTGAAGCAAGGATATGCATATTCTTGGTACCATTTAAACGGAAACACTTTAAGGTTTGTAGAAACGTTAAATGAATGTAGGGGAATAACACAATATATCTGGTAAAAGATAATACAAAGATTATTATTTTTTTTTATTCAATTTGTTTTGTACCATCATCTTTGAAATGCAAGAGAAAGGCCATAATGTATTATTCCAGCCCAGGTGAAATGTATTTTGGCCACTAAATGGCAGTAGTGTATGTGCAAAGTTTTAGACTGATTCAAGCAACCATTGCATTTCTGTTCAAAACGTTGTATCAAGACTACCAAAATATGCCTAATTTGTTTATTAATAACTTTTCATGTTCAAAAATGTGCACTCTCCACAAACAATAGCATGGTATTAGCATGGTATATCTACCATGCTATATGGTATAGCTACTGTAAATTGGACAGTGCAGTCAGATTAACAAGAATTTAAGCTTTCTGCCAATATCAGATATGTCTATGCCCTTTGAAATGTTCTTGCTACTTACAACCTCATGCTAATCGCATTAGCCTACGTTAGCTCAACCGTCCCGCAGGGGACCCACCAATCCTGACGAAGATTATTAACATGAACAGTATGTCCAAGTCTGCAGAGAGAGCCTGCCTGCCGGTAAGAACACACACAGAGAACATAATATGGTATCATACCAACTAAAGTACAATAATAATAGTTAGACACACTGTATTACGTATATCATGTACACTGAAGACTGAAACCCTGTTTAAGACTTTTCACAGCATATTTTGTGTTGAATGTTCTGTCCTCATTCTCTCTCTCTCTCTCTTCCTGGTTGTGTCTTTTGAGACGTCTCTTTATCTTTTAGCATCAACAATGGTATGCTTTATTGTAGTAGGCTTTAATAAACTTAGCATGGAAGACAATATACAGTTGAAGTTGGAAGTTCACATACACCTTAGCCAAATACATTTAAACTCAGTTTTTCACAAGTCTTGACATTTAATCCTAGTCAAAATTCCCTGTCTTAGGTCAGTTAGGATCACCACTTAATTTTAAGAATGTGAAATGTCAGAATAATGGTAGAGAGAATGATTGATTTCAGCTTTTATTTCTTTCATCACATTCCCAGTGGGTCAGAAGTTTACATACACTCAATTAGTATTTGGTAGCATTGCCTTTTAATTGTTTAACTTGGGGCAAATGTTTCCACAAGCTTCCCACAATAAGTTGGGTGAATGTTGGCCCCTCCTGACAGAGCTGGTGTAACTGAGTCAGGTTGTAGGCCTCCTTGCTCGCACACACTTTTTCAGTTTTGCCCACAAATGTTCTATAGGATTGAGGTCAGGGCTTTGTGATGGCCACTCCAATACCTTGACTTTGTTGTCCTTAAGCCATCTCTGCCACAACTTTGGAAGTATGCTTGGGGTCATTGTCCATTTGGAAGACCCATCTGCGACCAAGTTTTAACTTCCTGACTGATGTCTTGAGATGTTGCTTCAATATATCCACATAATGTTCCTAACTCATGATGCCATCTATTTTGTGAAGTGCACCAGACCCTCCTGCAGCAAAGCACCCACACAACATGATGCTTTCACCCCGGTGCTTCACGGTTGGGATGGTGTTCTTCAGCTTGCAAGCCTCCCCCTTTTTCCTCCAAACATAACAATTGTCATTGTGGCCAAGCAGTTTTATTTTTGTTTCATCAGACCAGAGGACATTTCTCCAAAAAGTACAATCTTTGTCCCCATGTGCAGTTGCAAACCGTAGTCTGGCTTTTTTTATGGCGGTTTTGGAGCAGTGGCTTCTTCCTTGCTGAGCAGCCTTTCCGGTTACGTCGATATAGGGCTCGTTTTACTGTGGATAGAGATACTTTTGTACCTGTTTCCTCCAGCATCTTCACAAGGTCCTTTGCTGTTGTTCTGGAATTGATTTGCACTTTTTGCACCAAAGTACGTTCATCTCTAGGAAACAGAACGGGTCTCCTTTCTGAGCGGTATGATGGCTGATGGTCCCATGGTGTTTATACTTGCGTACTATTGTTTGTACAGATGAACGTGGTACCTTCAGGCGTTTGGAAATTGCGCCCAAGGATGAACCAGGCTTGTGGAGGTCTACAATTTATTTTCTGAGGTCTTGGCTGATTTCTTTTGATTTCCCCATGATGTCAAGCAAAGAGGCACTGAGTTTGAAGGTAGACCTTGAAATACCTCCACAGGTATCCTACTACTCCTCGTCAGAGGAGGAAGAAGACCATTACAGAATCACCTACCACCAAAGGACCAAGCAGCGTGGTAAGGAGCAGCGCTATCTGGAGCAGGTGACAACATGGGACGAGATAGAAAGGTGGTCGGTCGACCCAGGGAGAGTGCCGGAGCCCGCCTGGGATTCTCTGGAACAGTGCGAGGAGGGATACCGGTGAATGGAGTTGGCACGGCGATCATGGAAGCCCGAGAGGCAGCCCCAAAAATGTATTGGGGGGGCACACGGGGAGTGTGGCGAAGTCATGTAGGAGACCTGAGCCAACTCCCTGTGCTTACCGTGGAGAGAAGTGGACCAGGCAGGCACCGTGTTATGCCGTGGCTACGGGGAGTATCCAGCCAGGTAGGGTTGTGCAGGCTCAGTGCTCGAGACCTCCAGTGCGCCTCAACGGGTCGGTCTATCCGGTGCCTCTTCCACGCACCAGCCCTCCGATGGCAGCCCCCGCACCAGGCTGTCTCTCCGTCTCCTCACTACAGGTGCTCCCGCCTGTCCAGTGCTGCCAGAGTCGCCCGTCTGTCCTGAGCTGCCAGAGTCGCCCGTCTGTCCTGAGCTGCCAGAGTCGCCCGTCTGTCCTGAGCTGCCAGAGTCGCCCGTCTGTCCTGAGCTGTGTCACGAACCGGCTCAAAGCCCGTAACAAAGGGAGACAACGTGGAGATAAGGAGTAACAAAATATATATTTATTAACTAAAGCAACTAAGGAAAATATACAATGGTGTGTGTAATCAGTAATCAGTAGTGTAAGTGAGTGTTTTGCATGCATGAATGTGATAATGCAGGGTGTTGAAAGGTGCCAAGGCCACCAAGAACCACAACACAATCTACAAAGGTGTCTGCATGGAGAGAGTCTCCTCCATGAATGTGGAAGAGGTCTATTTATCCTGGGAGACACCGGGCCCAGGTGTTTCCCATGAAGCTGACGACCCTCTCAACTCCGCCCACCGGCATCCTAATAAGGAAACAAGAACAAAGACAGAATACGGCAGACAGAGTGGGAGGGTCGTCACATTCCCCCCCATAAAACCGGGGACCAACAAGGACCCCGGAACAACATACCAGCCTCTGCGTCCCAAATTGACACAGCCTCTGCGTCCCAAATTGACACAGCCTCTGCGTCCCAAATTGACACAGCCTCTGCGTCCCAAATTGACATAGCCTCTGCGTCCCAAATTGGTGAGGGTTTATGTGTTCACACCTCCACCTGCACCAACCAACCTCCTCCTCCCCAGACCTCAGCAACCTTTGCGTATAGGAAGCTATATTTAAGAGGAAAGAAGAACACAAGACCAGGAGGGAACAGACAGGAAAGATAGAACATGACAACCCCCACCAACCCAACCAGACTTTCGAACAAGGCTTGAATACGGGACAGATGTTCTTCCCAAGTATCTGCATATATCACTACATCATCCAAATAAACAGCGCACCCGGTCAGACCTGCGACAACCCTGTTCATAAGTTGCTGAAAAGTCGCAGGTGCATTACGCAAACCGAAACTCATAACCGAATATGAGTACAGACCAAAGGGTGTAATAAAGGCAGAGATTTCATGTGCCCTACTCGTAGGTGGCACCTGCCAATAGCCTGTTAACAGGTCAAATTTGCACAAACTTAGCTGCACCGACTTGATCAACAGTCCTCCATCCGAGGAAGAGGAAAATAATCTGGCTTTGTGACACTGTTTACCTTATGGTAGTCTGTACAAAATCGGTTTGTTCCATCCGGTTTACTGAACAAGATACAGGGAGAAGATAATTTTGCTCAGTGTACTGGCGCACCACTGTATATGGACCTTGAAACTTGGCTTGAAAAGGAGAACCAACAATTGGCAGCAGAGCAAGAACCTGGTCACCCGGACTAAAGTGACGAGGCTCAGTTCGGCGATCAAATATGCCCTTCATCCTCTCCTGTGAAGATGATAACTTCTCCTTAGCCATTTCACTGGAAGCGTACAGGCGTCGCCGGAAATCACACACATACGATAACAGGGACTGAGGAGGCTCGGGAGACTTCCAGTCATCCTGGAGAACAGATAAAAGTCCACGCACCCTATGTCCAAACACAAGGTCATTTGGACTGAAACCCGTGCTCTCCTGTGAAACCTCCCTAGCGGCTAACAGTAACCAAGGCAACCACTCCTCCCAATCTCTATCCATCTCAGTACAATAAGCTCTCAACAAAGACTTAAGTGTTTGATGGAAACGTTCCAGTGCTCCTTGACTTTGCGCGTGATAGGCGCTAGACAAATTGTGTTTAATATGGAGCTGTTGCAGAACCTAACTAAACAGATTAGAGGTGAAATTAGATCCTTGATCACTCTGAATGACCTTAGGGATTCCAACCAATGAGAGAAACTGAGTCAAAGCTTTTAACACAGACTTAGTCGTGATAGATCGGAGAGGATAGGCAGCAGGAAACCTAGTGGTCTGACACATCACAGTGAACAGGTAACTGCTACCCTTTTTAGAACGAGGCAGAGGACCCACACAGTCAATAATCAGATACTCAAAAGGTTGGCTGAGTACAGGAATAGGAAACAAGGGTACCGGCTTAATAGCTTGATTAGGTTTACCAGTTAATTGACAGGTGTGACAAGTTTTGATAAAATCAGAAACATCCCTCTTTAATCTAGGCCAAAAGAAATGTCTTAATATGCGATTGTAGGTTTTCCTCACCCCCCATATGTCCAGCAACGTCGCTGTGAGAAGTTTCCAACACCAACTCACGAAACTTAACTGGTACAACAACCTGACTAATTGCCTCCCCCAAAAAACAACTATCATGAGACACCCACTTTCTCATCAGAACATCCTCTTGGAGAAAATAGCCATGGGCGACATCTCCCAACTGTTCTACAGGCACAATTTGGTCACGCAACTCTTCCAACGTGGGGTCATCCTGTTGTGCATTGATTAGATCTGAGCGGGTTACAGATAACGGGATAACAGGGAAAACAGTGACATACTTCTTTGTATTATTATCATTAGTCGGCGCAGTGACCAGTTCGCCGCCGCTCATAGAACGTGTCACTGCACACTCAAAGAACACCTCTGGGAAACTCTGTACACTCTCATCAGGAATCCCAACAAATGACGGCTTGGTGGAAACCACTAGAGATGGAAACACGACAGGCCATACACGCTCACCAGCCAAGTTATTCCCAAGGATAACGTCGATACCCTCAATAGGCAACGAAGGACGCACCCCCACAACAACTTCACCCTTCACCAATCCACAATCCAACATCAGTTTATGCAATGGAACTGACAGAGTGTTCAAACCTATTCCCCTAATTAGAACACTATTCCCCGAATCAGTCTCAGCAGAAAAGGGTAACACAGACTCCAACACAAATGATTCAGAGGCACCTGTGTCTCTCAGGATCTTCACTGGCACTAGGTCTTTACTTCCTAACATAGACACAAAACCTTCCGTAATGAAAGGTAAATAGTCTGGATCAATATGGACTTTCACATTCTCCTGGGCCTGAGGAAATTAGTCAGGAGTGAACTGATGTGGAACAGGTGCAGCTAACGCGGTAGGCTTAGATTTAGCGTAAGCACCCTTTGACCTGAAAAATGGACATTCGTTTTTCCAATGACCTGAACCTTGACAGTAGTGACACTCCTGCCCAAAGTCAGCTTTGCCATGGGAGTCAGGCTCAACCCTAGTTGAATAGAACTCTCCCCGTGAACCAAAGTATCTCGGTGAGCGAAGCCCAAATCTATCCAACCAAATCTATCCAAACGCCCCCACTCTTTCCGAATACGGGGCTCTGCAAAGACACTTTTGTGAGTCAACACATACTCGTCCGCCAAAACCGCAGCTTCAGCGACATTCTTTACTTTCTGTTCGTTAATATACGTGGCAATACGATCAGGAATTGTGTCCTTAAATTGCTCTAACATAATCAGATCACACAGCCCTTGGAAAGTCACAACTGCAGAGGCGGAACACCAGCGATTAAACTGTAAAGATAATTGTCACACAAACTCAACATGAGTCTGCTTATCATCCCTTTTTAAAGTTCTAAATCGTTGGCGGTAAGCCTCAGGGACCAATTCATAAATCTGTAACACAGCTGTTTTGACTTTATCATAACTGGCACTGTCGGCTACACTAAGAGCTGAATATGCTTCCTGCGCTTTACCAGTCAGCACCCACTGCAACATTAAAGTGCGGTCAAAATCAGGCCAACTCCTAGCGTCAGCAACAGGCTCAAACAACTAAAATAATGTCTCAGGGTCCTTTTCATTAAACTGAGGCAATAACCGTAAGTTCCCAACAATATCAAATGTCTCTGGGGCACGACCAAGAGGAATTACCCCTAGGTAAATCTGGGTCACCTTCACAGAACAAACTCTCCCCTGAGATCTTTCCTTCCCTAACCAACTCTATACGTTCTTGTTGCAACTTGATTTTAGCACGCTCCATATCTTGTTTAAATGCCAATTCCTTTTCAAACTTTACACAATCATGCTCTAGCTTCTCACGATCATGCTGCCGATCATGCTCTCTCTTCTCACGATCATGCTCCAGCTGTAACAGAAGCAGTTCTTTCTGCTGTTCAAAAAGAAGGCTACTAGGACTAACCGATGGAATGGCCATTGTAACGTTATGAGGAGACGACAAGTCCTCAGCAGAGGCTGGCCCAGTGTAACTTCAAGAATACCCCTCTCCATCAGATTGGCCTTCAATATCAACCTAATAGAATTCTTTAAACGTTTATCACTAATTTCAACCTTGTAGTGTTCAGCGATCTTCAAAAGCTGTTCTTTAGTACCTAAATCTAACAATTCCTCTGATGGAAAGCGAATTAACTCATCTACATAAGACGCCATAGTCACAAAAAAAAAAAAAAAAAAAAAACTCTTCCCCTCTGCTGAGCACACCAGACCACAACCTGAGAATTGACAATCACCCTGAGCACCACAGAAGAGAGATAAGATACGGAGCTTCCCCAAAACCTACAATAACTCAACCCTAGTCTTCGCCGCTGGCAAGGAAATAGAACTCCCCAGCATGCTGGCAAATTCCACCAAGCCACGGATGTGCCCCCGAGACAACTGTTCAGTCCACAGACACCACACAAAAATAACAAACATTAACCATGTCCAACATATTCCAAAAAATGAAACATGTCGCTAAGCCTATCAGGGGAAAAAGGCTATAGCTCCAGGTAGCAAGTTCCACTACCCTACCCAAATCTCCCACCGAGGTATACAGCCGATTACTCACCTCAGACTGACGTCCCAACAGAAAGTAGAACAAACGTTTCCAGGCTAGGCAGGACCTGGAAACTAACCATTATCTCTCTCCAACGCAGCACACAACCCAAACAACAAAGGCAAACAATACTGGACCTATCAAACTCAAACAAAATATGCAAACCAAACACGTACCTCCACGGTCTCCCAAACCAATAGTTCAAAGATCCCGGATGAGCCCCCACTTGTCACGAACCGGCTCAAAGCCCGTAACAAAGGGAGACAACGTGGAGATAAGGAGTAACAAAATATATATTTATTAACTAAAGCAACTAAGGAAATATACAATGGTGTGTGTAATCAGTAATCAGTAGTGTAAGTGAGTGTTTTGCATGCATGAATGAATGTGATAATGCAGGGTGTTGAAAGGTGCCAAAGCAAACAAGCAAAAGGCCACCAAGAACCACAACACAATCTACAAAGGTGTCTGCATGGAGAGAGTCTCCTCCATGAATGTGGAAGAGGTCTATTTATCCTGGGAGACACCGGGCCCAGGTGTTTCCCATGAAGCTGACGACCCTCTCAAATCCGCCCACCGGCATCCTAATAAGGAAACAAGAACAAAGACAGAATACGGCAGACAGAGTGGGAGGGTCGTCACAGCTGCCAGAGTCGCCCGTCTGTCCTGAGCTGCCAGAGTCGCCCGTCTGTCCTGAGCTGCCAGAGTCGCCCGTCTGTCCTGAGCTGCCAGAGTCGCCCGTCTGTCCTGAGCTGCCAGAGTCACCCGTCTGTCCTGAGCTGCCAGAGTCGCCCGTCTGTCCTGAGCTGCCAGAGTCGCCCGTCTGTCCTGAGCTGCCAGAGTCTCCCGTCTGTCCTGAGCTGCCAGAGTCTCCCGTCTGTCCTGAGCTGCCAGAGTCGCCCGTCTGTCCTGAGCTGCCAGAGTCGCCCGTCTGTCCTGAGCTGCCAGAGTCGCCCGTCTGTCCTGAGCTGCCAGAGTCTCCCGTCTGTCCTGAGCTGCCAGAGTCTCCCGTCTGTCCTGAGCTGCCAGAGTCTCCCGTCTGGTGCTGCCGGAATCTCCCGTCCATTCGGGACCCGTTGCTAGGGTCCCCAGTCCGAGGTCGGCGGCTCCAAAGACTATGGTGGAGTGGGGTCCACGTCCCGCGCCAGAGCCGCAACCGCGGACAGACACCCACCCAGACCCTCCCCTAGGGAGGGGGGGGGGGATACTGTCACGTTCTGACCCTAGTTCTTTTGTTATGTCTTTGTTTTTGTATGGTCAGGGCGTGAGTTGGGTGGGTTGTCTATGTTTGTTTTTCTATGAGTTGGTATTTCTGTGTTTGGCCTGGGATGGTTCTCAATCAGAGGCAGCTTTATATCATTGTCCCTGATTGAGAACCATACTTAGGCAGCCTGTTTTCACCCTTGAGTTGTGGGTGATTATTTTCTGTGTCTGTGTGGTCCACACGGAACTGTTTCGGTTTTTGTTATTTCACGCTGTTATTTTGTATTTTTCTGTGTTCTATTAAAAGTATCATCAACACTTAGCACGCTACGCATTGGTCCTCCGATCCTTCCTATTACTCCTCGTCAGAGGAGGAAGAAGACCGTTATAGAAATAATCTTTTTTTAAGCAATTGTTGGAAAAATTACTTGTAGATGTCCTAACCGACTTGCCAAAACTACAGTTTCTTAACAAGAAATTTGTGGTGTGGTTAATTACTCCAACCTAAGTGTATGTAAACTTCCGACTTCAACTGTACATTTAATATATAAATGAGAGAAGAATAGTAAGTGAAAAGCCATAAACAGCAGGGATAATCCAGGGAGGAAAACCTGTTTGTTGTATATTACAATGCATATTATATACTGAACACAAATATAAACGCAACATGCAACAATTTCAAAGATATGAATGAGTTACAGTTCATATAAGAAAACCAGTCATTTTAAATACATTCATTAGGCCTTACAGATATGCCTCTGTTGGTCACAGATACCTTTAAAGAAAAAGGTAGGGGCGTGGATCAGAAAACCAGTCAGTATCTGGTGTGACCACCATTAGCCTCATGTGGCGCGACACATCTCCTTGGCATAGAGTTGATCAGTCTGTTGATTGTGGCCTGTGGAATGTTGTCCCACTCCTCTTCAAGGCTGTTCAGATTTGCTGTATATTGGCGGGAACTGGAACACGCTGTCGTACAGGTCGCTTCAGAGCATCCCAAACATGCTCAATGGGTGACATGTCTGGTGAGTATGCAGGTCATGGAAGAACTGGGACATTTTCAGCTTCCAGGAATTGTGTAGAGATCCGTGCAACATGGGGCCATGCATTATCATGCTGAAACATGAGGTGATGGCGGTGGATCTCATCACGGTATCTCTGTGCATTCAAATGGGAAGCAGCTTATTGTAGAGAAATTAACATTCAATTCTCTGGCAACAGCTCTGGTGGACATTCTTGCAGTCAGCATGCCAAATGCACGCACCCTCAAAACTTGTGTGACCAAACTGCACATTTGAGAGTGGCGTTTTATTGTCCCCAGCGCAAGGTGCACTTGTGTAATGATCAGGCTCTTTAATCAGCGTCTTGATATGCCACGCCTTTCAGGTGGATGGATTACTTTGGCAAAGGAGAAATGCTCACTAACATAAATATAAACAAATTTGTACACTAAATTTGCGAGAAAAATGTTTTTTTGTCTGTATGGAAAATGTATGGGATTTTTTATTTAAGCTCTTGAAACATGGGACCAACACATTACATGTGTTTAGATTTTTCTAAAATATTTTATGAGATTGGAGAACACATTGGGAGGGATATTAGACTGTTCCTCCATACAGGATATTTCCCAGTATCCTTTGTTTGCGCTTATGGACCACTCCATTCAATTCAAACCACAGGTTTTCAATGGGGTCAAAGTCCAGAGACTGAGATGATAAAAATGATTGAACATATCTATATTGCTTAGCATTATGTGTTTTGAGATGGCAGCTGTAGCATAAGATGACACATTTTATATAACTGCATCACGCCGACGGGATGTTCTGTTATTCGCATGTCGCTCTTATAACCAGCCTGTCTATTTATTGGTTGCCTACCAATGGCTCATAATAACTACAAAGGTTAATCAATGACGTTATTTCACAGTATTTACTGCATGATCACATGTTAAAATAGCTTGTATTATATAATCTCATCGACCACCATTATTGTTATGATTATTATGCCTGTTATTATTATATGATTAGGCCTTTGCTTGTGGAGTAATGGTAGCCTAATATAAATGCAAGCCTTCAGTTCACCTAGCGACAGACTACCGTCTTGCTGCAGGTAAAATGAGCTCCTGTGCTGTTGCTGAGCAGAGCAGGGAATTCCACCCTCACAGACAATACCTATTCCTATCCTCATTCAATTTACGTTAGCAAATCTCAATGTGCTTTCCAACAACCCCATCTCTCCCTGCTCCCCATCCCATGCTGTTACCAGTTATAATTTTTAAATATCTAACCCTGTTACTCTCTCATTGTCTGAATACACTGCCCGAGTGTGAATGTTTTAATAAGCTTAGGCTTATATGTAGTTGATTACATCCCATGTAAAGTTGTCATCTATATAAAGTTGTTTACAATGTCCTCCCAGGGCTCCGGTAAAGATGTATCCACCAGTAGTGGCATGGAAGACAATGTCCACATAATCGTTTACCCGATGGTACAATGTGCATAGTAATGAGCATTATTCCTCGTTCATTTCAAGTGTGTGCAAAGGCATGTGGTACAGCAATGGTATTTTAATGTGGAACAGTTCAGATATTGCACATATTGCATAGTACACTGCTACATTAGTGAATTTATATTGCATGTAAAACTGCAATCACAAGACATTTGAAGCTTGTCAGTGTATGGCAAACTGTAGACGCCAGTCCCTCCAACTGCCCATTTCAGTGTGGGGAATCAGATGAATCACTTGCCTTCAGCGAGGAGCCCAGCTGCACCATCTTGATGTTTCCTGGATATGATTCTGATATTCATAAAACCTCCCCTGGTTGTCAATCAAAAGGTCCAGGTCACACCAACAGCATGGTCACCTGCCCCCACAAACATGGCTCTCCTAATGCCTCTCAGTCCATTAGATCAACAACAACAAAAACACATCCCCCTACAAAAACAACAATACGTCCGCCTCAGCAAAACGGAATCAAAGAAATCCACCTGAGATCCTGAGATGTTCGTCTTATGGATCCATGGGGGTTAACTCCTTCTGAGGCCCCTCGTTTGGCTTGTGCTCCCCAGACCCCTGTGCTAACCACATACTCAATGTTGTGGCCCTTTGTGGCCCTCCGAGAGGTATAGAGAAAGAGAAGGATGAGGGCCCTGGTCTATCTAGGAGGTCCTGTGTCGTCTCCGCAGAGAATCCACTTTCCCAGATAAAGCTAAGCACCACCTGTCAATCAGGCTGTGACCTGTGATCTGCCGCAGGCTTTTAGCTCTGATTTACTCTGCTCTCTAACGTTGCACAGGGAGGAGACAGCCAGGCAGGCGGCAGTCGCAGGTGTTGATTTGGTGATTAGGAGAAAGAGAGGGGGAGAGAAAGGGGTGAGAACGAGAAAGAGAACGAGAAAGAGAGAGAGTTGTCATGGGCTGTGCAGGACCGTTTTAAGATGAAGACATTCACAGCTGGATTAAGCCTGTTATTAATTCATCAATGTCTGAGAAAATGGCCTCATGGATGCTACATCCTCATAATTGCATCAGGTCTGTAGTCTTGAACGACAAGCACCTCTGTAGTACTGTATCTGAGCCTAGCTTGTGTACGCTATAGACCCCTGTGTTGTTACTGTACACACGTGTAGGAATCTGACTCCTGTTTTGTGACCCACCTGAGCTGGATGTAGAGTATTTATAGATTGGTAATCCCTGACCAATGGAGCGTGTGACGTTACGCTGAACATGGATTACTTGAAACTCATTCACCTTACACATCTAAGTCGTTGTCAAGCTCGTCTGAATGAATGGACCAAGGCGCAGCGTCCTTAGAGTTCTACATGTTTAATAAATATGCAGCTCCACAAAAACAGAAGATCCCACCACAAACGGACCAAGCAGCGTGGCCAGGAGGAGCAGACATCTTGGACATGGGAGGATATCTTGGACGGTAAGGGATCCTGGAAGTGGGAGGAGATCCTGGCCAGAAAGGATCGCCTTCCATGGGAGCAGACGGAGGCAGCGAGGGAGGAACAACGACGACACCGGGGTTCGCGACCACGACGGAAGCCCGAGAGGCAGCCAGGGTTTGGCGGAGGTGGTTGGCGGAGCCAGAGTTTGAACCAGAGTCAACTCCCCGTACTCACCGTGGTGAGTGTGTGACCGGTCAGGCACCATGTTTTGGTGATACGTACTGTGTCTCCAGTGCGCATCCACAGCCCGGAGCGTTCTGTGCCTGCTCCCCGCACTTGCCGTGCGAAAGTGGGCATCTGTCCAGGATAGGGGGTGCCGGCTCAGCGCAACAAGTCTCCAGTGCGCCTCCTCGGTCCAGGATATCCTCCGCCGGCTCTATGCGCTGTATCTCCGGTGTGCCTTCACAGCCCAGTGCGTCCTATGCCAGCTCCCCGCACTTGACGTGCGAAGGTGGTCTTTTGTCCAGGACGCGTTGTGCCAGCTCTACGCTCCAGACCTCCAGTGCACCTCCACGGCCCAGTATATCCTGCACCGGCCATACGTACTGTGTCTCCAGTGCTCCTTCACAGCCCAGAGTGTCCTGTGATAGCTCCCTGCACTTGCCATGCGAGGGTGGTCATTTGTCCAGGACGCGTTGTGCACTACACTCCAGACCTCCAGTGCACCTCCACGGTCCAGTATATCCTGTGCCAGCTCCATGCACCCGGCCTCCAGTACGTGTCTCCAGCCTGGTATGTCCTGTGCCTGCGCCACGCACATAGCCTTCAGTGATGATCCATGGCACGAAGCCTCCAGTGATGATCCATGGCCCGAAGCCTCCAGTGATGATCCATGGCTCGAAGCCTCCAGTGATGATCCATGGCTCGAAGCCTCCAGTGATGATCCATGGCCCGAAGCCTCCAGTGATGATCCATGGCCCGAAGCCTCCAGTGATGATCCATGGCCCGAAGCCTCCAGTGATGATCCATGGCCAGGAGCCTCCAGTGATGATCCATGTCCCGGAGCCTCCAGTGATGATCCATGGCCCAGAGCTTCCAGGTGCCCAGTCCGGAGCCTCCAGCGACGGTTCCCAGTCCGGAGCCTCCAGCGACGATCTACTGTCCGGAGTCCCCGGCCACGATCTACGGTCTGGAGTCCCCGGCGACGATCTACGGTCTGGAGTCCCCGGCGACGATCTACGGTCCGGAGTCCCCGGCGATGATCCACGGTTCGATTCCTCTGGTGATGATTCCCGGCCCGGAGCTTCCGGCAACGATCCCCGCACCAGAGGTGCCACCGAATTTGGCGGAGCAATGAGCGGAGCGGGGTCTGCGTCCCGCACCGGAGCCGCCACCAAGGGTAGATGCCCACCCGGACCCTCCCCTATAGTTTCAGGTTTGCGGCCGGAGTCCGCACCTTTGGGGGGAGGGGGGGTACTGTCACGCCCTGACCTTAGAGATCATTTTAATTCTTCTTGGTTAGGTCAGGGTGTGACTAGGGTGGGCAATCTATGTTCTCTATTTCTTTATTGGCCGGGTATGGTTCCCAATCAGAGGCAGCTGTCTATCGTTGTCTCTGATTGGGGATCATACTTAGGCAGCTTTTTCCCACCTGTAGTTTGTGGGATCTTGTTTTGGTACTGTGCTGTTTAGCCCTACTAAACTTTACGTTTAGTTTGTATTTGTTGTTTTTTCAGTGTTCATTGAATAAAGTAAGATGTACGCCTACCACGCTGCACCTTAGTCCGATCCTTCCATCGACAAGCGTAACAGTCGTGCTCTCTTGTGCTATTACATTAGTTAACAGAGTTATCAGGATCTCTGTAAATGTGCCTATCTCAGATTCTTCACAGCAGGTCAGACGTGATTTGTCATGCAATGCACTTCTTAAAAGATGTGTGTGAATTCTAATGTGTGAAACTAATGACAAGATATAGTCACTAGAAAATGTACATTATTTTATCCAATTTTATCACACTGAAGTTTTAAAATATTGATATATCCGATTCATGGCTGGGTAAGTAAATGGCGATATTAGGCCAAAACATTGGTAACCAAAGCTGTAGTCAGTGACGTGTGACTGTGAGAAAGCGAGAGAGTAATCTGACAGTGCTCTCTCAGACTGTTGGCCAGCACTACCCCTCTGTAATCTGAGATTACACAATGCTGCAACAGGTCTGCATTTACGCGGGCAGCCCAATTCTAATCTTTTGTCCTTTATTTGGTCTTTTGACCAATCCCTTTTTCAGAGCTGATTGGTCAAAAGACCAATTAGTGAGAGAAAAAAAATCTGAATTGGGCTGCCTGTGTAAATAAATGCAGTCCAGGAAGGGTAGATCTGAGACAGGCCTAATCCAGTCAGGCACTGAGAGCAGCCAACCACAGCAGAGCATTTGCCTTTTTGCTACTGATCTAGACTAATATTTACCTCCACCCTCATGGTTAATGTTAGGATTGGGGGAGAGTTATCTGATCCTAGAACTGTGGTAAAGGCAACTCCTACACTGAGAGCGGTTGTGTCAGGTGTCCTCTGTGGTTGTTTGTTTATTGAGTGGCTCATGTTCCTAGAAGTTAAAAGCCTGGAGTGTCCTCTACTGGCCAGCAGGAGAATTGCAGAACTCTGAAGCACCTGATGAGATACAGTGCATTTGGAAAGTATTCAGACCCCTTGACTTTTTCCACATTTTGTTACGTTACAGCCCTATTCTAAAATCAATTAAATAGTTTTCCCCCCTCATCAATCCACACACAATATCCCATAATGACAAAGCAAAAACAGGTTTTTAGATATTTTTTGCTAATTTATTAAAAAATAAAAATAAAACTGAAATAGGGAAAGGGAAAGGGGGATACCTAGTCAGTTGTACAACTGAATGCCTTCAACTGGAATGTGTCTCACATTTACATAAGAAATCAGACCCTTTACTCAGTCATTTGTTGAAGCACCTTTGGCAGCGATTACAGCCTTGAGTCTTCTTGGGTATGACGCTACAAGCTTGGCACACCTGGCTCTGTCCGGATATACTGTCCCCGTCCATACAGCCAGCTGGATGCTCAGTACATCGCGCAGACAGGAATACAGAACTCTCTGGGAGAAAGAAAGGCGGTGTTGTATGTTTCATGATTAACTACTCATGTTGTGATTGTGATAACATACAGGAACTCAAGTCCTTTTGTTCACCTGATCTAGAATACCTCACAAATCAAATGCAGTCCGTATTACCTCCCAAGAGAATTCTCTTCGGTTATAGTCAGTCGTGTATATTCCCGCTCAAGCCGATGCCACGAAGGCCCTCAAGGAACTACACTGGACTTTCTGCAAACTCGAAACCACATATCCTGAAGGTGAACTGCTCCCAAGGACTGTGGGTTCTCGTTCTCCGTGGCCGACGTGAGTAAGACATTTACCCTCGCAATTCTGCCAGACCAGACAGTATCCTAGCCACGTCCTCAGAGCATGTGCAGACCAGCTGGCTGGAGTGTTTACGGACATATTCCATTTATCCCTGTCCCAGTCTGCTGTCCCCACTTGCTTCAAGATGTCCACCACTGCTCCTGTGTCCAAGAAAGCAAAGGTAACTGAACTAAATGAACATCGCCCCATAGCACTCACTTCTGTCATCATGAAGTGCTTTGAGAGGCTTAGTTAAGGATAATTTCACCTCCACCTTACCTGACTTCCTAGACCCACTATATATTTACATACCACCCCAATAGATCCACATATGATGTAATCGCCATTGCACTGCACACTGCCCTATCTCATCTGGAGAAGAGGAATACCTATGTAAGAATGCTGTTCATTGATTATAGCTCAGCCTTCAACACCATAGTACCCTCAAAGCTATTCATTAAGCTTGGGGCCCTGGGTGTAAACCCCGCCCTTTGCAACTGGGTCCTGGACTTCCTGACGGGCCGCCCCCCAGGTGGTGAAGGTAGGAAACAACACCTCTATTATACTGATCCTCAACACAGGGGCCCCACAAGGGTGCGTGCTCAGCCCCCTCCTGTACACCCTGTTTAACCTTTACTGCATGGCCACGCACGCCTCCAACTAAATCATCAAGTTTGGAAAATAACCTCAACGTTAACAAAATGAAAGAACTGATCAACAGAGAGAGAACACACCTTTTCACATCTGCGGAACCGCGGTGGAGAAGGTGAAAAGCTTCAAGCTCCTCGGCGTACACATCACTGATAAAATGAAATGGTCCACCCACACAGACAGTGGGCTCAACAGCTAAATTCATCTTGGCCCCTAAGAACCTCACAAACTTTTACAGATATACAATTGAGAGCATCCTGTCAGGCTGTATCACTGCCTGGTACGGCAACTGTACAATGCCCTTAACCGCAGGGCTCTCCAGAGGGTGGTGCAGTCTGCCCAACGCATCACCGGGGCACACTATCTGCCCTCCAGGACACCTACAGCACCCGATGTCACAGGAAGGACAAAAAGATCATCAAGGACATCAACCACCCGAGCCACGGCCTGTTCACTCTGCTATCATCCAGAAGGCGAGGTCAGTACAGGTGCATCAAAGCAGGGACCGAGAGACTGAAAAACAGCTTCTATCTCAAGGCCATCGGACTGTTAAATAGCCATTACTAGCCGGCTACCACCCGGTTACTCAACCCTGCAAGAGGCTGCTTCCCTATGAACATAGACATGGAATCACTGGTCACTTTTAAACATGTTTACATATTGTTTTACTCATTTCATATGTATGTACTGTACTCTACTGTATTTTAGTCCATGCCACTCAGACAGTGCTCATCCTAATACTTATATGTTTCGTAATTCCATTATTTTACTTTGAGATGTGTGTGTACTGTTGTCAATTGTTAGATACTACTGCACTGTTGGACCTAGGAACACAAGCATTTCGCTACACCTGCAAAAACATCTGCTTAAAATGTGTATGTGACCAATAAAAATCAATTTGATTTGGGGAGTTTCTCCCATTCTTCTCTGCAGATCCTCTCTAGCTCTGTCAGGTTCGATGTGGAGCGGCGCTGCACAGCAATTTTCAGGTCTCTCCAGAGATGTTAGATCAGGTTCAAGTCCAGGCTCTGGCTAGGCCACTCAAGGACATTCAGAGACTTGTCCTGAAGCCCCTCCTGCGTTGTCTTGGCTGTGTGCTTAGGGTCGTTGTCCTATTGGAAGGTGAACCTTCAACACCGGTCTGAGATCCTGAGTGCTCCGAGGCAGGTTTTCATCAAGGATCTCTCTGGACTTTGCTCCATTCATCTTTCCCTCGATCCTGACTTGTCTTCCAGTACCTGCCGCTGAAAAACACCCCCACAGCATGATACTGCCACCACCATGCTTCACCGTAGGGATGGTGCCTGGTTTCCTCCAGACGTGACACTTGGCATTCAGGCAAAAGAGTTCATCAGACCAGAGAATCTTGTTTTAGGTGCCTTTTGGCAAACTCCAAGCGGGCTGTCATGTGCCTTTTACTGAGGAGTGACTTCCATCTGGCCACGCTACCATAAAGGCCTGATTGGTGGAGGACTGCAAAGATGGTTGTCCTTCTGGAAGGTTCTCCCATCTCCACAGAGGAACTTTGGAGCGCTGTCAGAGTGACATTCAGGTTCTTGGTCACCTCCCTGACCAAGGCCCTTCTCCCCCAATTGCTCAGTTTGGCCAGGCGGCCAGCTCTAGGAAAAGTATCAATGGTTCCAAACTTCTTCCCTTTAAGAATGATGGAGGCTGTGTTCTTGGGGACCTTCAATGCTGCAGAAGTGTTTTGGTACATACCTATACATTTTACAACAGTGTTTGTGGACAATGACATACAGTATATTACACCTAAAGCAGTGTGAATAATGAGTTTACATCTAAACCATGTCCTCTATATCCTCCCCCCCCAGGCAGCTGACCTGGTCATTGAGCTGTCCCAGACCCACAAGGCCAAACCTGACCTGACCAATCTGGTGTTTGGAACTGTGTTCTCTGACCACATGTTGACCATAGAGTGGACGAATGCTGGAGGCTGGCAGAAACCTCACATCAAGCCCTTTGGTAACCTGTCTCTCCACCCGGCCCGCTCAGCCATGCTCTACGCTGTGCAGGTAGGAAACACCACCTTGTTAGGCCTTGTTAGAAAGTTAATGTATCTCACGCTCATGCTGTCCATTCTTGCTGATAGTAATGAAGACTAACAGTGGAAATATGTTGGTAGATTTATTACATACATTTAATTTTTTTTTAATATTTATTTTGTACTAAAATAACTTAGGCAATCTATAAGTATATTAAATATGTCTAATAACATCAATTCATTCAAGGATATGACAAAGCAGCAGGAGACAAAGTTAAAGGTGCAAAATCAGGTGCCGGTTCATTAAATTATAGTGTTCGAAAATGAATGATGGCAGAAATATTAACAAAACGTGAGAAACAACTGTCAAAGGGTCTGAAAAGGTCTGAAAACTTCCCAAATGCAAGGCTTAAACAGGCACGTGCAGCTAATGTAACATACTTGGCACCAGCCTACCAATGAGCAATTCCAACACTGGTGAAAATGTACAGGTCAGCATCTACACTACAGGTATGTATAGGACCTTCCCCATGGTTGTCACATCTTACAGACCCAATTTCAGTGTTTTCAATCAGGAAACAGACTGTGCTGCTGAGATGCTGAGAGTTTGTGTTGAGAGCTTAAGATGAATGTACTACACTTTAATTGTAGCTAGGATAAGAATAGGCACAGCTAGGATAGTTGAAGGACAGTGGGTTGGACATAAATGGCCAACACATGTACACTCATTTGTACTGAAACTTACACACACACACACACACACACATAGGTTCAGGAAGCCAATTTCCCATTCTGGACCTCATTCATTATGTTTACATTTACATTTTTGTATATTCACTCTGTTCAGAGAATGACTAGAGGTCAGTGGTTCTCTCCTGTCTGCCAGTCTTAACCCCTGTCTCTTTCCTCTCCTCTGATCTCTGGTCAGTTGTTTGAGGGTATGAAGGCATACCGAGGTGCTGATGACAAAGTCCGTCTCTTCAGACCCATGCTTAACATGAACCATATGGCGAAGTCTGCAGAGAGGGCCTGCCTGCCGGTAAGAACACATACAGGCTGTGGTACTGAACAAACATCCCTGTTAGTGAGTATTTCTCCCTTGCCAAGGTAATCCATCCATCTGACAGGTGTAGCATATCAAGAAGCTGATTAAACAACATGATCATTACGCAGGTGCACCTTGTGCTGGGGACAATACAAGCCCACTCACATTGCCACATATGTATCAGATTTTGACAGAGCGTGTAATTGGAGCTGTTGCCAGATAATTTAATGTACATTTTTTCTACCATAAGCCGCCTCCAATGTTGTTTTAGAGAATTTGGCAGTACGTCCAACCTCACTCACAACCGCAGACCACGTGTATGGTGTCATGTGGGCGAGCGGTTTGCTGACGTCAACATTGTGAACAGAGGGCCCCATGGTTGCGGTGGGTTTATGGTTTGGGCAGGCATACTGTAAACTATGGACAACGAACACAATAGCATTTTATCGATGGCAATTTGAATACACAGAGATACCGTGATGAGAACCTGAGGCCCATTGTCGTGCCATTCATCTGCCGCAAACACCTCATGTTTCAGCATGATAATACACAGCCCCATGTTGCAAGGATCTGTACACAATTCCTGGAAGTTGAAAATGTTCCAGTTCTTCCATGGCCCGCATACTCACCAGACATGTCACCCATTGAGCATGTTTGGGATGCTATGGATTGATGTGTACGACAATGTGTTCCAGTGTCCACCAATATCCAGCAACTTCACACAGCCATTGAAGAGGAGGGGGACAACATTCCACATTCCACAGGCCACAATCAACAGCCTGATATGCGCTGCATGAGGCAAATTATGTTCACACCAGATACTGACAGGTTTTCTGATCCACGCCCCCTACCTTTTCTTTAAGGTATCTGTGACCAACAGATATTCCCAGTCATGTGAAATCCACAGATTGGGGCCCAATGATTTTTTTTTAAATGACTGATTTCCTTATATGAACTGTGACTCAGTAAAATCTTTGACATTTTTGCATGTTGTGTTTATGTTTGTGTTCGGTGTAGATACAGTGTCTAGTATCTACAGTGTGTCATGTCATGTACAGTACAAGACTGGAACAATGTTCCACAGAACATCAACATAATTGCTTTTCCTACTAGCACTGACTTTGCAGATAACTTTTTAATTGAGAAAAATGTACTTACGACAACTGCGATATGTGGCTGTCTCACTAAGCTATCTTAAGATGAATGCACTAACTCTAAGTCACTCTGGATAAGAGAGTCTGCTACAGGACTTTCTGTAGTGTCTGCTGCAGTCACTGAAGGTTATGTTTGTTCATATTTTTGTCCCATTTCTCCTTTCCTGGCTCAACCTTTCATTGGTCGTCTCTCCATCTCCCCCCTCCCTCCTCCAGGCCTTTGACAGGACCGAGTTGGTAGAGTGTATCAGGAGACTGGGTACCCCAGTCAGACTCTGCCAGTCTCTACATCCGACCCAACTCCCTGGGTACTGAGGTGAGGAGATGACCAACCAACCACTCTCTGTCTCCTTCTGTGAGGGCCTGTCTCATTCACTCTCATATGTTGTGACAGGGCTCTCCCTCTATCTAGCTTCCCCTGTACTTGTTGGTGAAGTAGCAATAATTTATTTGTGAATAGTTCAAGAGTATGTCAACTATTGACATGTGTGTACGTGTGTGTGTGTGTGTGGCCTGTGTCCCTTCATAGCGGTCTCCAGGAGTGAAGAAGCCATCCCATGCTCTACTTTATGTGATCCTGAGTCCTGTTGGTTCCTTCTTCAGTACAGGAGCTAAACCTGTCTCTCTCTGGGCCGACTCCAAATACATCAGAGCCTGGAGAGGAGGGACAGGAGACTGTAAGATGGGGGGTTAGAGGAGGGACTGGAGACTGTAAGATGGGAGGGTTAGAGGAGGGACTGGAGACTGTAAGATGGGAAGGTTAGAGGAGGGACTTGAGACTGAAAGATGGGAGGGTTAGAGGAGGGACTGGAGACTGAAAGATGGGAGGGTTAGAGGAGGGACTGGAGACTGTAAGATGGGAGGGTTAGAGGAGGGACTGGAGACTGTAAAATATCCAACATATTACAAGTTAGGATTGGAATTGGTTACTGTACCCTTTGAGTAAAGGAAGAACAGACATGGTAGTATTCTTTTGAGATGCAGTAAAAATGCTTGCTTTGCAACGTGTTCTACTAATTTGTCCTGACCCTAATATCCCCACCCTGCCAACACTACTAATACAGCTTTACACCAGATTCAACTCTAAAGAGCTTTGGATTTCATTGTGGCACGATTTATGTACAGTACACAATAAGATCACGTGCTTGGTTACTCTAACGAACGGAACAGTGTCAAATCATTTTGGATTACGACACATGGAATTTAAATGTAAACGGACAACTCTCGTTTGTGGATTAAAATGAACATGAACATGGTGGTTTGTTTACAGGAACTATGGAGCATCTATCTACGCCCAGCATGAAGCAGTGGATTATGGGTGCCAGCAGGTCCTCTGGCTGTACGGAGACGACCATCAAATCACAAAAGTCGGAACCAAGAACATGTTCCTCTTCTAGAATAATGAGAAAGGAGGTAATCATGATCACTTTCAGTGTCATGGCCAATGAGATTAGAGATAATACCTTTGCTTTAATCGGGCTTTTGCAATTGGACAAGGCCAAAGGAAATATGGGTTGCGTTCCCATGTTCAGACATTCCATGCATCAACCAATGGTTGCATGCCACACAATTTCTAGAACATATGACGTGGTTAGCTGATACTTAAAATACCTATCCAGGCATTGAAAGATCTGGCATGCGTCAGCAATGTCTGAGCAGGGGAACACGACCATCCTCTTCTAGATCTGTTGATATGGACATAATGTTACTGAACAGGAAACGGATCTTTGTGTCTGATTGTACAACAGCGACATCTAGTGGTTAGAGTGTATATCACGACAGCTGCAGTCTTACATAGCCAGTGTTGTTCTTCACCTCTTCACCTCATCTCTGTAAACTGGGTCAGATTGGATATTCCATTGACACTAAAATATCTGTTAAATTCATTTGTTCATCCAATGTTTTTCTCTCCAGAGGAGGAGCTGGCAACGCCCCCTCTGGATGGAATAACTACCTACCTGGGATCACGCGGCAGAGCATCCTGGAACTCACCAGGAAATGGGTATGAGAGAAAGAATTATATACAGTAGATTCGGCATGTATTCAGACCCCTTGACCATATTTTGTTATGTTATAACCTTATTCAAAAACGGATTAAATCGTTTTTTCCCTCATTAATCTACACACAGTACCCCATAATGACAAAGAAAAAACTGGTTTTTAGATTTTTTTTGCAAATTAGGGCTATCTTCTGTATACCACCCCTACCTTGTCACAACACAACTGATTGACTCAAATGCATTAAGAAGGAAAACAATTCCACAAATTAACTTTTAACAAGGCACACCTGTTATTTGAAATGCATTCCAGGTGACTATCTCATGAAGCTGGTTGAGAGAATGCCAAGAGTGTGCAAAGCTGTCATCAAGGCGAAGGTGGCTACTTTGAAGAATCTCAAATCTAAAATATGTTTTGATTTGTTTAACACTTTTTTGGTTACTACATGATTCCATATGTGTTATTTCATAGTGTTGATGTCTTCACTATTATTCTACAATGTAGAAAACAGTAAAAATAAAGAAAAATCCTGGAATGAGTAGGTGTGTCCAAACTTTTGACTGGTACTGTATATAGAGAGGGTAAGAGGGGGGCAAGGACAATGTGTTCTCTAAGGGTAAGACATAAGATAGTTCAACAACAACACAGGGCACAAGCTAGGGGGCAACAGAAAGATAGAGGGTTGAACTTGCCATGGCACTCAGGGTTTAATTAAGGGAAAGATGGACTTGACACTCGCATGGACATACCACCAGGGGTGCTTCCATCTGCTACAGGGGCACAGGCACTATACCAGCGGCTATCACTGGCCATTAAACCAGTAGTCTGGTTGCCAGATCAGATACATGTATAGCATGACAAGGAATCTTGGAGGACTTGGCTAAAGCACAGGCAGATCTGGCAACTAAGATGCCATACTGGGGTGTGTGTGTGTGTGTGTGTGTGTGTGTGTGTGTGTATGTGTGTGTGTGTGTGTGAGAGAGAGAGAGAGAGAGAGAGAGAGAGAGAGAGAGAGAGAGAGAGACACAGAGAGAGAGAGAGAGAGAGAGAGAGAGAGAGAGAGAGCCCTGTTCTTGGAGAGCTACCATCCTGTAAGCTTTCACTCCAACCCTAATCTAGCAAACCTTATTTGAATAGCTGGTTGATAAGCTGAATCAGGTTAGTTACAACTGGGGTTGTCCCTCTCTCCTCCTCCACCTCCCTCTCTCCTCTTCTAGGGGGAGTTTAAGGTGTGTGAGCGGTACCTGACCATGGCAGACCTGTGCTGTGCTCTGAAAGAGGGCCGTGTTAAGGAGATGTTTGGCTCTGGTTCTGCATGTGTGGTCAGTCCTGTGGGATGCATACTCTACCAGGGAGAGGTACACAACCACAACTCACTACCCTTACAACATATGGATGGATGAATGAATGGATGGATGACTGAATGGATGGATGAATGATGCAATCAAGCAAGTGATCAAAACATTAGAATCAAGCACTTTCACGTTTAACACTTTGTCATAAACAAACAGCTACTCCAGAAAGTAGTCTTTTTAAATTGTGTGTGTCTCTCTCTCTAGAACCTACATATCCCCTGTCAGGAGGATTTCCCCCAGCTGGCCTCTAGACTGATGAAGGAGCTCACAGATATACAGGTAAGGTGGTCACAGACATCAATTCAACGTCTATTCCACGGTGGTTCAACGTCATTTAATTCAACCAGAGTGTGCCCAGTGAGACACGTTTGACAGAGGTCGATTGTATTGTAACCTCCACTCGCGCTATCAATTTGGATCCTTTTCGGAGGCGCAGCTGGCTAAGACGTTGTCGAGTCGGCGGTCACGTGTGTTTGCGAAGCAGTGGATCACCCGTTTGAGCCCAGCAAGTGGACAGGGACAGTGAAGGAAGCTATACTGTTAGGCAAGCACAGTGTCCTCTGTCACGCAATCAACCAAACAGGTACGTATGTATGCAGGCACACACAGCAGATGTGGCCTCTCCCACAGTAATGGTAACAGCTGGATGGACGTCAGGGCCTGCCAACTGTCTGACCTAGACTGATGTTATCCTCAGCACACAGACTATTCCATAGAGATACATACTATATTCATCTCGATTCTGTCTCCTCTGTGTTAGTGTATCAGGGCGGTTTTGTATTAGTAAAGTGTAGTGTGTATTCTGCCCTGTAGCTTGCCACATATCTGTATGTTCTACTCTCCATCGCCTTGGTTAAGAGCTGTAAATGGATACCATCCCACTCCCCCTGTCTGCCTACCAGAATACCTTTGCTAGTGGGAGTGTTAAACTGAGTAGGTCATTCATTCAATCTAGATCTTTCTCAGTATCTCTCTCTGTCTGTCTGGCCGTCTCTCTGTTACGTCTGTGAGTTTGTGTTCCTCTCTGCCTCATATCATTTCACCCTGTCAGGGCTAGGTCAGGTGATTATCGTTTTCCCTCTAAATCTCCTCATCGCCACGGCTTTGTGTGAGAGCTTGTGTGTGTCTCCTCTGCCAAACCACTAGTGCTGTGTGTGTAGCTGTGTGTGTGTGTGTGTGTGGATCTGTGTGTGTGCGTGCCTGCCTGCCTTTGTGTGTAAACCTTATCTGAGTGTATGTGTGGCCCTAGCGATAGCTTCTCTCCCCCTGTAGCTCATTGTGGCGCCGACACACAGCCAGACAGAGGAGATAGGAGGAGGTTCATGTAGTAATGGCTGGGCAGGGATGGGAGATAGAGCAGACACACAGTCCTGAAAGCTCTCATTAAGATGCCTGCTGTAATTACACAAACCTAATTATCGTCTCAGCCTTTGTGATCAAAGCCAAGATGCCGCAAATGACGCTGCTTGAGAGAGAGAGAGAGAGAGAGAGAGAGAGAGAGAGAGAGAGAGAGAGAGAGAGAGAGAGAGAAAAGAAAGAAATAACAACATTGAGTGAGAGAGAGAGAGAGAGAGAGAGAGAGAGAGAGAGAGAGAGAGAGAGAGAGAGAGAAATAACAACATTGAGAGAGAGAGAGAGAGAGAGAGAGAGAGAGAGAGAGAGAGAGAGAAATAACAACATTGAGAGAGAGAGAGAGAGAGAGAGAGAGAGAGAGAGAGAGAGAGAGAGAGAGACGGAGGAGCCTAAATGAACAATAACATCGACAAAATGCAGAAAAAACTCCAGTCTGATGTTAAATCTGTTGACATTTAATTTGGATGAGAAACAGAATGGTGTCCGCCTCCCCAAGAAGAAGACATTGGGCACAAACAAACGCGTTGTCTAAGACGAGGGGAGCGAGGGATGAGAAGAGGGATGAAAGATGGGTTTACTAACACGGCCCTCCGTTTCTCTTTCATGTTAATTAGAAATTGCATTTCTTTTGTTTCTCTTCGCGGGTGCTTATTTATTTTCACGACTCTGTCCATTACAACTAATTTGCAACATGAGACGTAAATAATTGGATTTGTCTCCGCGGTTGTCGCAGTTCAGGAACATTCTGTTTTGATTTGGTCGTTGTTTTGTGTGTGGCTGAGTTCGCAAGATTTCTTGGGATATTTGTTCTTTTTCGTTTTGTGTTTTTGGATGCGCCATTCACTGTGTTGTAGGCAAGGAGTTAAAACAGTTTGCGACTGCTAATGTAATTGTTGGCCTGTTGTTTTATGCCTGTTTGACCCCAGTTTACCTTTGACCTTCTGATGATCTTTTCTCTCATTGGTCACAGTACGGCCCGACCCAGAGTGACTGGTCTGTCCTTGTGTAACCAAGACACAGCGGTGTGGGTATCTGGAACAAACACACACACACACGCACGCACGCACGCACGCACGCACGCACGCACGCACACACACACACACACACACACACACACACACACACACACACACACACACACACACACACACACACACACACACACACACACACCAAATAACCAGCCGTCAGGGTAACATCTATATCAGTAAAATCTTGTGTGTGGGTAAACTCTTTTAAATGTGCAATAATCTTACTCAGATTGCAGTACACTGGATGTTCAGTTTGAAATCACATTTTATTTGTCACATACACATGGTTAGCAGATGTTAATGCGAGTGTAGCGAAATGCTTGTGCATCTAGTTCCGACAATGCAGTAATAACAAGTAATCTAACTAACAATTCCAAAACTACTGTCTTGTACACAGTGTAAGGGGATAAAGAATATGTACATAAGGATATATGAATGAGTGAAATCCCATAGGGTCAGTAGCAATATTATTCCACTCTAACTCTGCTCAAAATGTGCACGACCTCCAAGTTCACACACCCTGCCCTGCACATCTCAATAGTCTGCCCTGGTGTGGCAGCCCTGCTAAAGTGTGAACTCTAAAATATTACCAGCAGAAGATTTAGAGGAGTAACGTTAGCAATGACCAGCAACTAATGTTACACCACTTTGACTCAATAGACCTTTAAAGGGGTCATGTGACATAGGCAGAGGTTATGTAATTTCAGTATCGTTACATGCACGTGTGTGTTTGAACCCGTGCCATGCGAAAACCTTCTTTTTGAGTATGGTATTTCTATTTTGAATAGAGCATTTTAGATTTGTATTTTGAACAAATATAACCGTTTTAAAGTGAGCTTAAATGGCGGACCAAGTTTCTCAAGGAAAGCACTTTTAGTACTGCTACAAGAGAATGATGAATGAATTCAAAGAGGACACTGGAAATAAGCCCTGATATATCAGAGTGAGAGAGATCCCTGACGTCTGAAGCTTGGAACCTAGAGTGGTAGAATGATACACCAACCGCTGGTATCAAAGAAAGCACAAGTCGAAGTAGCATTGCAAGTAGTCATATCATTCCACGCCAGTTGCTGTGCACGAACAAGTGTGTGCTGTTTCATGTCAAAATGTATGTTATATCTACGATCTGTTGATAGTGATATCTAATCAAACATAATACTGGTCATTTGTGTGGTGATGTACTATCTTGGACCAATGTCTGTCATTTACTGTAGACCTGTATTGCCATGATTGACAGATATCTCTACCTAGAAAGGGAAGATCTGTTTCTATATATAATTTGATGGAAGAGATACAGTATATTTATGTCCTCGATGCAATGCGTCGAGTGAGACAATATTGCCTGTTCTGTTGATCCAAATAATAAATATGCACCAAAACATTTGTGTCTACTGAGTCTACTGCATTATGTTCAGTACAGTGCGTGTGTGTTTGTGAGTTTGTACCCTTGTGTGTGTGGTTCCCCAGGGCAGGGCCCATGGTTCCTGGCTGAGCTGCCTCCCCGTGAAAACAGGGCTGTTTGGTGCTGGTTCCAGCCCTGTGCCCTGCGGCAGGCTGGTATAGAGCCCAGCACACACATCTTACCAACTAACCCCCTGGTACAGCTCTCAGCTCCCAAGGCCTTAGATACAGTACTTTTCCCCTTGCACTGTAGTCCTTTTTAACTGGTTGTTGATCACATGCAGGACAGGAAACTGTAAAGAAATTCTCTAACGTGTGGCGGCTTGCAGGAGCATACTTCTCCTTTCCATCCTATCTCCTTCTCCCTCTTCTCCCTCTTCTCTTGACTCAGAGCATACATCTCATCTCCCTCTATTCTCTCTCTCTTCTCTCTCTTAGTCCTCTCCATCATCTCTGTATTTTCTCTCCTTCCCCTATTTATTGTCACTCTTCTTCTGTTTTCTTTGCTTCCCTGCAGAGTGCCTTGGAGCGGGGAGCTTACACCCACCCACCCACCCTGCCCCCGCCCCCCTCTCTCTCTCTCTCCCCCTCTATTAAATTTTCAATTTAAGGGCTGTATTGGCATGGGAAACATATGTTAACATTGCCAAAGCAAGAGAAATAGAACAAAAGTGAAATAAACAATACAAAATTAACAGTAAACATAACACTCACAAAAGTTTCAAAAGAATAAAGACATCCCTCTCTGTCTGTCTCACTTACACCTCAATGTGGTATCTCAGTCTCCAGATCTGCCTGTGCTTTAGCCCTCAAATGTTCCTTGTCAAGCCTTGTCAAGCTATACATGTGCCTGTCTTGTGTTTTTGTGGATTGTAGTATACTGTAGTATTTACTGTAGTGTTTTTGCGGACTGAAGTATTTACTGTAGCGTTTTTTAGACATTACTGTAGTATTTATTGTAGTGTTTTTGTGGACTGTAGTATACTGTAGTGTTTTTGTGGACTGTAGTATACTGTAGTATTTACTGTAGCGTTTTTGCAGACATTACTGTAGTATTTACTGTAATGTTTTTGTGGACTGTATTATACTGTAGTATTTACTGCAGTGTTTTTGCAGACATTACTGTAGTATTTACTGCAGTGTTTTTGCAGACATTACTGTAGTATTTACTGCAGTGTTTTTGCAGACATTACTGTAGTATTTACTGTAGTATTTACTGTAGTGTTTTTGCAGACTATAGTATTTACTGTAGTGTTTTTGCAGACTATAGTATTTACTGTAGTGTTTTTGCAGACATTACTGTAGTATTTACTGTAGTGTTTTTGCAGACATTACTGTAGTATTTACTGTAGTGTTTTTGCAGACATTACTATAGTATTTACTGTAGTGTTTTTGCAGACATTACTATAGTATTTACTGTAGTGTTTTTGCAGACTATAGTATTTACTGTAGTGTTTTTGCAGACATTACTATAGTATTTACTGTAGTGTTTTTGCAGACTATAGTATTTACTGTAGTGTTTTTGCAGACATTACTATAGTATTTACTGTAGTGTTTTTGCGGACTGAAGTATTTACTGTAGTGTTTTTGCAGACATTACTGTAGTATTTACTGTAGTGTTTTTGCGGACTGTAGTATTTACTGTAGTGTTTTTGCAGACATTACTGTAGTATTTACTGTAGTGTTTTTGCAGACTATAGTATTTACTGTAGTGTTTTTGCGGACTGAAGTATTTACTGTAGTGTTTTTGCAGACATTACTGTAGTATTTACTGTAGTGTTTTTGCAGACATTACTATAGTATTTACTGTAGTGTTTTTGCAGACTATAGTATTTACTGTAGTGTTTTTGCAGACATTACTGTAGTATTTACTGTAGTGTTTTTGCAGACATTACTATAGTATTTACTGTAGTGTTTTTGCAGACTATAGTATTTACTGTAGTGTTTTTGCAGACATTACTGTAGTATTTACTGTAGTGTTTTTGCAGACATTACTATAGTATTTACTGTAGTGTTTTTGCAGACTATAGTATTTACTGTAGTGTTTTTGCAGACATTACTATAGTATTTACTGTAGTGTTTTTGCAGACTATAGTATTTACTGTAGTGTTTTTGCAGACATTACTATAGTATTTACTGTAGTGTTTTTGCAGACTATAGTATTTACTGTAGTGTTTTTGCGGACTGAAGTATTTACTGTAGTGTTTTTGCAGACATTACTGTAGTATTTACTGTAGTGTTTTTGCAGACTATAGTATTTACTGTAGTGTTTTTGCAGACTGTAGTATTTACTGTAGTGTTTTTGCAGACATTACTGTAGTATTTACTGTAGTGTTTTTGCAGACTATAGTATTTACTGTAGTGTTTTTGCAGACATTACTGTAGTATTTACTGTAGTGTTTTTGCAGACATTACTATAGTATTTACTGTAGTGTTTTTGCAGACTATAGTATTTACTGCAGTGTTTTTGCAGACATTACTGTAGTATTTACTGCAGTGTTTTTGCAGACTATAGTATTTACTGTAGTGTTTTTGCAGACATTACTGTAGTATTTACTGTAGTGTTTTTGCAGACTATAGTATTTACTGTAGTGTTTTTGCAGACATTACTGTAGTATTTACTGTAGTGTTTTTGCAGACATTACTGTAGTATTTACTGTAGTGTTTTTGCAGACATTACTATAGTATTTACTGTAGTGTTTTTGCAGACTATAGTATTTACTGCAGTGTTTTTGCAGACATTACTGTAGTATTTACTGCAGTGTTTTTGCAGACATTACTGTAGTATTTACTGTAGTGTTTTTGTTTTATAATCTTTGACATAGAAGTGGGGGCTTTCTCCTTCAGGAAACCTATTGGAGAAATACTAAAATAAAATGTTCCGTAACCTGTAGGTCGGTAGGACTGGGTTCTGAACGGAGAGTTCAGAGCTTCTGCTCTTTTCTATAACCTGTAGGGAACACAATATATGGTCTATACTTGGAATGTAGGTTTCTCACTTATGGGTGGCACAAATTGGGATATGGGGAGGGAAATGGGCAAGGTATATGCAAATGAAATACTGTAGTATTTACTATAGTATTTTCTGTGTGTGTTTTTTTGGACTGTAATGTTTTGGCTGACATTACTGTATTATTTACTGCTGAGTGTTTTTGCTGATAATACTGTAGTTTTTACTACAGTATACTACAACATTCTATAGTAAGTATTACACATTATTGAGGTATACCAGTGTGTAGTATAATATTCTACAGTATACTACAGTTTACTACAGAATTATATACTAAGTACTGTAGTATTCTATAGTAGACTGTAGTATTTTTTCATGTGGGTCTCCTGTGGTGTCGTTGCCCTACACCCAGGGACAAGCAGGGACCCTATCCACCCTCCTCCTCTCTTCTCCTCTCCTCCTCCTCTTAGCCTGAAGATAAGATGATGTTTTAATTGTCACATCTTATTTAGACAGCAGTGACATTCACTAGGGGACAGCACAGAGTGGAGGGGCGGGCCAGAGTAATCAAAGGAGATGAGAGGGAGAAGAGGGAGAGAAAGAGAGAGAGAGAGAGAAACCGCTGGCGCCCAGTCATCAAGCAGCTGCAGCAGGCAGAATTTAGCTCTGAGCGCTCTCCCTCCCCTCCCTCTGTCGTTTTTCTCATCGCCGCTCCTTCTCTCCCACAGCCAGGGCATGATCTGATTTGACAAGCACGATGCTGTCATCTTGAGTTTGTCCAATTTGAAATGCTAATTAATGAACTCGCAGCCACTTTGTGTTTCGTTTCGCTCGCCGTTGTTGTTTGTCTTCTATTTGTCTTCTCTTTACACTTTCTCCTTCCCCTCTGCTCTTTCTGAGGCTGGAACTTCAGACCCTGGTCTGTGTCTGAGACGCAGACAGTGGAGGAAGATGGTATCAGGGTATTTGGCACTATGATGAGGAGTCACAAAGGGTCGGGGACGAACAGGCGTCATGATTGAGACAAACAGAGGCATCATGATTGAGACAAACAGAGGCATCATGATTGAGACAAAAAGAGGCATCATGATTGAGACAAACAGAGGCATCATGATTGAGACAAACAGAGGCGTCACGATTGAGACAAACAGAGGCATCATGATTGAGACAAACAGAGGCATCATGATTGAGACAAACAGAGGCATCATGATTGAGACAAACAGATGCATCATGATTGAGACAAACAGAGGCATCATGATTGAGACAAACAGAGGCATCATGATTGAGACAAACAGAGGCATCATGATTGAGACAAACAGATGCATCATGATTGAGACAAACAGAGGCATCATGATTGAGACAAACAGAGGCATCATGATTGAGACAAACAGAGGCATCATGATTGAGACAAACAGAGGCTTCACGATTGAGACAAACAGAGGCATCATGATTGAGACAAACAGAGGCATCATGATTGAGACAAACAGAGGCATCATAATTGAGACAAACAGAGGCATCATGATTGAGACAAACAGAGGCATCATGATTGAACACAAACCTCTCTGATTGAGACAAACAGAGGCATCATGATTGAGACAAACAGAGGCATCATGATTGAACACAAACCTCTCTGATTGAGACAAACAGAGGCATCATGATTGAGACAAACAGAGGCATCATGATTGAGACAAACAGATGCATCATGATTGAGACAAACAGATGCATCATGATTGAGACAAACAGAGGCATCATGATTGAGACAAACAGAGGCATCATGATTGAGACAAACAGATGCATCATGATTGAGACAAACAGAGGCATCACGATTGAGACAAACAGAGGCATCACGATTGAGACAAACAGAGGCATCACGATTGAGACAAACAGAGACATCAT
>NC_092167.1:17246364-17388864 GCF_045791955.1 Oncorhynchus clarkii lewisi | reverse complement strand
GTGTGTGTGTGTGTGTGTGTGTGTGTGTACGTGTGTACGTGTGTACGTGTGTGCGTGCGTGAGAGTGTGTAGGACTGACTGGGCCCAGGCAAAGACAACATTACTCACGGTGCCCCCATCCCTGGTCCTGGCTAGTACTGCTGACTGAGGCTGGGTAAGGAGAAACACTCCCCCCAGACTATTTACTGTATAAGGGACACACTAGCCTAGAGGTGGGGCCCAAGACTAGAGTTTGAAGTGTGGTGTACTGAGATCAGTTTTACATACAGTACAGAAACACACACACCCCTTCCACACACACACCTAAAACATAAATCCGTATGAAACAAAATCCCTACTGTATGTGTGTGTTAGGGTGGTAATACAGCAGGGGTATATAGAGATTAGGACGATAGTATTACTGTAACAATATTGGGCTGTCTTATTGTTATTGACTGTAATTGCCAATAGTTTCCTTCTTTTAATGAGGGCTTCACATAAAAACTAAACAGAAATCACCAATGACCTGCTGTGACTGTGAGTAGACAGAAACGGCTGAAATGCACTTAACCAAAGCATTCCAACGTGAATTCCAGTGAATGTGAGTTAATATGGCCATAACTACATTACAGGGACAGCAGTCAGACATATTCAGTGGCCGGGGTTTGGCTGGACTCCCAGAGACTGCGAGGGAGCGAGGGAGGGAGGGAGCGAGGGAGAGGAATGTATGTAGAGATAGAGAGGAGAGGAGGAGACAGAGAAATACCGTGCATTCGGAAAGTATTCAGACCCCTTTACTTTTTCCACATTTGTTATGTTATAGCCTTATTCTATTGTTTTTTCCCCCTCATCAATCTACACACAATACCCCATAATGACAAAGCAAAAACAGGTTTTTAGACATTTTTGCTAATAAAAAAAAAGAACTGAAATATCACATTTACAAAGTATTCAGACTCTTTACTCAGTGCTTTGTTGAAGCACCTTTGGCAGTGATTACAGCCTTGAGTGTTCTTGGGTATGACGCTACAATCTTGGCACACCTGTATTTGGGGAGTTTCTCCCATTCTTCTCTGCAGATGCTCTCAAGCTCTGTCAGGTTGGAAAGGGAGCGTTGCTGCACAGCTATTTTCAGGTCTCTCCAGAGATGTTTGATCGGGTTCAAGTCCGGGCTCTGTCTGGGCCACTCAAGGACATTCAGAGACTTGTCCCGAAGCCACTCCTGTGTTGTATTGTCTGTGTGCTTAAACTCGTTGTCTTGTTGGAAGGTGAACCTTCACCCCAGTCTGAGGTCCTGAGCACTCTGGAGCAGGTTTTCATCAAGGATCTCTTTGTACTTTTCTCTGTTCATCTTTGCATCGATCCTGACTGGTCTCCCAATCCCTGCCGCTGAAATCCATCCCCACAGCATGATGCTACTAACACCATGCTTCACCGTAGGGATGGTGCCAGGTTTCTTCCAGAAGTGACGCTTAGCATTCAGGCCAAAGAGTTCAATCTTGGTTTCATCAGACCAGAGAATCTTGTTTCTCGTGGTCTGAGAGTCTTTATAGGTTCCAGTTGGCAAACTCCAAGCGGACTGTCATGTGCCTTTTACTGAGGAGTGGCTTCCGTCTGGCCCCTCTACCATAAAGGCCTGATTGGTGGAGTGCTGCAGAGATGGTTGTCCTTCTGGAATAATCTCCCATCTCCACAGAGGAACTCTAGAGCTCTGTCAGAGTGACCATCGGGTTCTTGGTCACCTCCCTCACCAAGGCCTTTCTCCCCCGATTGCTCAGTTTGGCTGCTGGGAGGCCAGCTCAAGGAAGAGTCTTCGTGGTTCCAATCTTCTTCCATTTAAGAATGATGGAGGCCACTGTGTTCTTGGGGCCTTCAATCATGCAGACATTTTTTGGTACCCTTCTCCAGATCTGTGCCTTGACACAATCCTGTCTCGTAGCTCTGCAGACAACTCCTTGGGTCTGAATACTTCCCGAAGGCACTGTATGTAAAGAGAATAGGGGAAGCTCTTGCCAGACAGAGACAACATGAGAGAGGATATTTTGTTTTTAATTTTAGTTTTACATTTTAGTCATTTCGCAGATGCTCTTCTCCAGAGCGACTTACATGAGCAATTAGAGTTAAGTGCCTTGCTCAAGGGCACATAGACAGATTGTTCACCTAGTTGGCTCGGGGATTCAAACCAGCTTGTTTTTGGTTACTGGCCCAATGCTAGAATACCTTAAACAGGGAATCCCAATTCAGACCAGGGTCTCTTTTTAAATGATGCCCTGTGTTATAACAATCAACAAACCAAACATTTTAAACAGATACAATTGTATACATGTAACAGTATAACTTTAGACCGTCCCCTCGCCCATACCCGGGCGTGAACCAGGGACCCTCTGCACACATCAACAACAGTCACCCACGAAGCATCGTTACCCATCGCTCCACAAAAGCCGCGGCCCTTGCAGAGCAAGGGGAACTACTACTTCAAGGTCTCAGAGCAAGTGACGTCACCGATTGAAACGCTATTTAGCGCGCACCGCTAACTAAGCTAGCCGTTTCACATCCGTTACATACAGAGCAGAAATTATATACAGAGGAAAATGATTTGATTTTACAAGTACATTTCACAATGAACAGGTCCTATATTAAAGTCTTAAAGTGACCAAATGAAATCAGGAAACCGAGCTCTAATATTTGCTGAAGATGCTAAAACACAGCGCTACAGGGAAACAGGACGGACAGCTGATGATCCTCGCAGTGGCAGACCACGTGTAACAACACCTGCACAGGATTGGTTCATCCGAACATCATACCTGCGGGACAGGTACAGGATGGCAACAACAACTGATCGAGTTACACCAGGAAGGCACAATCCCTCCGTCAGTGCTCAGACTGTTCGCAATAGGCTGAGAGAGGCTGGACTGAGTGCTTGTAGGCCAGTTGTGAGGCAGGTCCTCACCAGACATCACCGGCAACAAAGTCGCCTATGGACACAAACCCACCGTCGCTGGACCAGAGAGGACTGGCAGAAAGTGCTCTTCACTGATGACCCGCGGTTTTGTCTCACCAGGGGTAATGGTCGGATTCATGTTTATCGTCGAAGGAATGATCGTTACACCGAGGCCTGTACTCTGGAGAGGGATCGATTTGGAGGTGGAGGGTCCGTCATGGTCTGGGGCGGTGTGTCACAGCATCATCGGACTGAGCTTATTGTCATTGCAGGCAATCTCAACGCTGTGCGTTACAGGGAACACATCCTCCTCCCTCATGTGGTACCCTTCCAGCATGACAATGCCACCAGCCATACTGCTCGTTCTGTGCGTGATTTCCTGCAAGACAGGAATGCCATGGCCAGCGAAGATCCCAGGTGACAGGTGTACGCACACGTGACAGCCAGCATGGGGAAAATTGAATACCGAGACTACCTCAATCATCTGAACTGGGACAACCATCTCAGTAATGGGTGTAATAAGTCCAACTACTAACAGATTGGATTATTTATCGAAAAATGTATGCTTTTTATCTTTGTGTAGCATAATATTAATTAACCAATCAATGTACATGCAAAAGCACAGATATATACATAAAAAAACTATTCTGAAATTCACCCTGCAATGCCTTCCAAATAACTGTTATTGCCTTCCAAAGAATCACCAAAGAACCCTTTCATCCAAAAACGGTTCTTAGGATGTTTAAGGTTCTAGGTAGAACCCTTTGCCTTACAAAGAACCCTTGTCTTCCAAAAAGAGTTCTTCAGATCAAAACAGTTCTGGGTAGAACCCGATCCCTTCGCAAATAACCCTTTTGGAAGTGGAGGCCTTTTTTCTAAGAATGCAGGGAACATGGAAAAGTAGCCTACTTTGGGTGCTTGTCTGATATTCACTAGATCTCCAGAATAGAAGGGAAGTGAGGTAACGCTGAGCTCTTCCCGGAGGTCAGGGATGGCCAGCCCATTCACAATCAATAAGAAAGTCCTATAATATAATAATGTTATCTGAGGAACAAGCATAAAGGGTTTCTCTATTTTATTCTTTCTTTGTCCTCTCTTTCTTCCCTCTCTCTCGTTGATCCTTGAACACAATGTTCTGCTGTTCATTGTATATCATTAATACCTCTTCCTCAGCCTCAAACATATGTGAAGCTCTTGCTCTCCTCTCTCTCTCCTCTCTACAGCAAGAGGTTAATAGAGGGGCCTCACACAACAGCTGGGTGCTGATAGATAGATAGAGATAGATAGATGGATAGATAGACAGATGAGACTGATCTCCCTCTGGACTCCCTGCTCTGGTCAAAAGTAGTGCAAAAATATATATGGAATATGGTGCCATTTCAGACTCAGCCATAGAGGGAGTTATTTGGAGAAAATTCCTGTGCATTTATTCCGGAGTAGAATCGCCAAGAGCCCAGGGATTCTGCTAATGTCTGTGTGAAAGACACAATCTGCCAACAAAACCCTGCTTGGCGGGTCAAAAGCCTTTCAGCGGCGTTACAGGAAACCAACAAAACCCTGCTTGGCGGGTCAAAAGCCTTTCAGCGGCGTTACAGGAAACCAACAAAACCCTGCTTGGCGGGTCAAAAGCCTTTCGGCGGCGTTACAGGAAACCAACAAAACCCTGCTTGGCGGGTCAAAAGCCTTTCGGCGGCGTTACAGGAAACCAACAAAACCCTGCTTGGCGGGTCAAAAGCCTTTCGGCGGCGTTACAGGAAACCAACAAAACCCTGCTTGGCGGGTCAAAAGCCTTTCGGCGGCGTTACAGGAAACCAACAAAACCCTGCTTGGCGGGTCAAAAGCCTTTCGGTGGCGTTACAGGAAACCAACAAAACCCTGCTTGGCGGGTCAAAAGCCTTTCAGCGGCGTTACAGGAAACCAACAAAACCCTGCTTGGCGGGTCAAAAGCCTTTCAGCGGCGGTACAGGAAACCAACAAAACCCTGCTTGGCGGGTCAAAAGCCTTTCAGCGGCGTTACAGGAAACCAACAAAACCCTGCTTGGCGGGTCAAAAGCCTTTCAGCGGCGTTACAGGAAACCAACAAAACCCTGCTTGGCGGGTCAAAAGCCTTTCAGCGGCGTTACAGGAAACCAACAAAACCCTGCTTGGCGGGTCAAAAGCCTTTCAGCGGCGTTACAGGAAACCAACAAAACACTCCAAATGACACCCTATACTGTTTACAGTCCCAATGAGCCCTGGTCAAAAGTAGTAAACTATATAGGGAATACATTCTTAGAAAAAAAGGTGCTATCTAGAACCTAAAAGGGTTCTTTGGCTGTCCCCATATGAGAACCCTTTGCAGAACCCTTTTTGATTCCAGGTAGAACCCTTTTGGTTCCATGTAGAACCCTTTACACATAGGGTTCTACATGGAACCCAAAATTGTTCTAACTGGAGACAAAAAAAAGTTCAAGCTGGAACCAAAAAGGGTTCTCCTATGGGGACAGCCGAAGAACCCCTTTGGAACCAAAAAAAGGTTCCAAAAAAAGGAACCAAGAAAGGTTCTACGAGTGTAGGGTGCCATTTGGGACACAGATCAACGTAACGCTATTGGAGAAAAGCCTTCCTGTTAGCTTCTAGAGGCAAGCTCTAAATTGTTACCATTACCTTTGGAGAAAATAGACAAGGACATCGAAAAATTCTGCTAAATAAATGATGAATGTGGTTATTTCCTATTCAATTGGACTGCCCCCTTTGCACGATCAAAACTGGATTGTGTTCAGATATTTTGTTTCTATTACTGGGAGCGAGAGAGAGAGAGAGAGAGAGAGAGAGAGAGAGACAAGTGAAACAGCAGTAAGGCAGACATTAGGGGCATTTATCTTTGTGTGACAGACCATGTTGCTGTGTCAGGTTCCTGTTTGTGTCTTTTCCATTGAGGTGGTGATGTGAAGGCTGTGTGAGTGCGTGCGTGAGTGTTTGCTTGTGTATAGTATGTGTTTGTGTATGTAGGTTTACTGTGTGCGTGTGTATCCCTCTGTCTCCTGGCACACACTAAATAAAGCTGTGTTCAGACTGTGAGGCTGGGCTGGTTCCGGTGGCTCCTTATTCAGATCTATATTAAGGCTGTGGGACTGAGGACTGGGTTTTCGGGGTGTGGTCAGGCAGGGGCCCTGTGTGGCTGTGAAATACAGAGGGCCCTAGGGACCTACCTGGAAAACAATGTAATTAACCACATGCACTCACACAGCCCACACACCTCTGTCTACCGGAGAGTTAGAGTATCAGCGACAGGAAGTCCCACACAGCCATTTCCTGTTGGGTCCAGGAACAATGGCCATTGTCACTATGGCGACTTGGTGAGCTGATATGGTGTGACCTCACCTCCGTACACCCATGTACCATTGAAGGGCGATAGTGTGTGTGTATTCTCCATTGAAGAGCCATAATTTGCCCATCCTTTAAATAGAGCGAGCGATGAAAGATTGACTAGGATGTGAGGCCGCATAAATACGAAAAACAAAACAGAGTGAAACAAAAAAGGTTTCAAAACAGCATTGTTGTCTAAAACTCAGAAAGGCTCATTTGTCTGACAGGTTGATGTTTATCCATTTTTTAAGGTCTCTGTATCCAAAATGTCTCTATCATTCTGGTCAGTGTGACTGTTTCAGAGATGGGTTGTTGATAGGCCTTCGCTGAAAAATGTTTACTCTTGATACTGCACCCACTGTCATCATAAAGATGATGTGAGGGCGTGTGCGTGTGCGTGTGCGTGTGTGTGTGCGTGTGCGTGTGCATGTGTGTGTGTGTGTGTGTGTGTGTGTGTTTCAGTAGCTCTCTGTCCCCATCTGGAGTCAGCAGCTGCTGTCAGGATGCTTTTGGGAATTAAACTCTTCACACAATCTGTTTCTCCACCCCTCCATCCCTCTACCTTAATGACTCCACCTCTCCATCTCTCTACCTCAATGACTCCACCTCTCCATCTCTCTACCTTAATGACTCCACCTCTCCATCGCTCTACCTCAATGACTCTACCTTTCCATCTCTCTACCTCCTTCCCTTCACTGTCACACCATCTCTTTCACTCCACCTCTCCATCTCTCTACCTCAATGACTCCACCTCTCCATCTCTCTACCTTAATGACTCCACCTCTCCATCTCTCTACCTTAATGACTCCACCTCTCCATCTCTCTACCTCTATGACTCCACCTCTCCATCTCTCTACCTCAATGACTCCACCTCTCCATCTCTCTACCTTAATGACTCCACCTCTCCATCCCTCTACCTTAATGACTCCACCTCTCCATCTCTCTACCTTAATGACTCCACCTCTCCATCCCTCTACCTTAATGACTCCACCTCTCCATCTCTCTACCTTAATGACTCCACCTCTCCATCTCTCTATCTTAATGACTCCACCTCTCCACCTCCACCACTGTACCACTACATCCTTGCATCTCTCCACGTATATCAGTCTACCTCTGTCACTCCAACTCTCTACCTATAATTCTCTCCATCTCTCTACCACAATGACTCTACCTCTCCATCTCTACCGCAATGACTCCACCTCTCCATCTCTACCTTAATGACTCCACCTCTCCATCTCTCTACCTCAATGACTCCACCTCTCCATCTCTCTACCTCAATGACTCCACCTCTCCATCTCTCTACCTTAATGACTCCACCTCTCCATCTCTCTACCTCAATGACTCCACCTCTCCATCTCTCTACCTTAATGAGTCCACATCTCCACCTCTCTACCTTAATGACTCCACCTCTCCACCTCCACCACTGTACCACTACATCCTTGCATCTCTCCACGTATATCAGTCTACCTCTGTCACTCCAACTCTCTACCTATAATTCTCCACATCTCTCTACCGCAATGACTCTACCTTTCCATCTCTCTACCTCAATGACTCTACCTCTCCATCTCTCTACCTTAATGACTCCACCTCTCCATCGCTCTACCTCAATGACTCTACCTTTCCATCTCTCTACCTCCTTCCCTTCACTGTCACACCATCTCTTTCCCTCCACCTCTCCATCTCTCTACCTCAATGACACTACCTCTCCATTTCTCTACTTCAATCACACTACCTCTCCATCTCTCTACCTCAATGACACTACCTTTCCATCTCTCTACCTCAATGACCCTACCGCTCCATCTCTCTACCTCAATGACCCGACCTCTCCATCTCTCTACCTCAATGGCACTACCTCTCCATCTCTCTACCTCAATGACACTACCACTCCATCTCTCTACCTCAATGACCCTACCTCTCCATCTCTCTAGCTCAATGACACTACCTCTCCATCTCTCTACCTCAATGACTCCACCTCTCCATCTCTCTACCTCAATGACCCTACCTCTCCATCTCTCTACCTCAATGACCCTACCTCTCCATCTCTCTACCTCAATGACCCTACCTCTCCATCTCTCTACCTCCTTCCCTTCACTGTCACACCATCTCTTTCCCTCTATCTCTCCATCTCTAACTGATCCTGCTAGGACCTTGGGTAGAACTCAATGGAGTTGGAGGGACATCAAATGTGTGTCTGTATGTGTTCTGTGTGTGCTTGAGTGTGTTTTTGCATTCTGTTCTGTAATGTGTGTGTGTTAATGTGAGTGTGTGTGTGGCTTTGGGGGTGATTGAGTTTTATCCCACTGCCACAGAGGATGTGTCATTCTGACTCCTTTGTTCAGTGTAGCAGAGCCTTGTCGCTATGACTCTGTGTGTGTGTGTGTGTGTGTGTGTGTGTGTGTGTGTGTGTGTGTGTGTGTGTGTGTGTGTGTGTGTGTGTGTGTGTGTGTGTGTGTGTGTGTGTGTGTGTGTGTGTGTGTGTGTGTGTGTGTGTGTGTGTGTGTGTGTGTGTGTGTGTGTGTGTGTGTGTGTGTGTGTGCGTGCCATGTGCCTGTGTGTTTTCACCCGCTGTCGGCTTTAGTTATTAGTCACTCAGTCTGTCTCGAGACGCCTTTTTTCTTCAAATAATTTCTAAGTAATAAATCCATAAGCAGACAGATGTAAGCTGGGGACCAAATACACCCATATATTAGACATCTACTATATTAGACATATATCTCTTTCTTGACGTTAGCTGATGAGGAAGAAATGCAGTCACATTCCTCTCTGTAAAATCCTAAAGAGATTTAGCCATTCTCATTCCTCCCCATGTGTTGGACTGTTAAGACAGAGACTAAGTAATATATGTCTGTTCTGACTACTTAACGTGTGTATCCTCTCCTAAATCCTAATATTTTTGGAGGGTTTTGATAGATTCAAAACATTGTGTCCATCAGTGGAGGCTGCTGAGGAGAGAACAGCGCGTAATAATGTCCAGAACAGAGCAAATGGAATGGCATCCTACACCTGGAAACAATGGGTTTGACGTATATGATACCATTCCACTGATTCCTCTCCAGTCATTACCACGAGCCCGTCCTCCCCAATTAAGGTGCCACCAACCTCCTGTGGTGTCAATAGATCCAAAACAGTGTAAATACTCGACTGAGGAAAAATGTAAAAAGACACATTTTACCGACCCCGTCCCCCCCCCCGACACAATGAACCTTGACACTTGAAGCTAGAAAAAGAGGGTCTCTGAACTGATAACAAAAATGAAAGAGAAACACTAAGGTCATTCATTCCCTAGTCTCTCTGAAACAGATCTGACCAAATCACACTATATTTTAAACAGGATTATTTATTCCCTGGTTTACAATGACTTTACTCTTTGACATTGTCACAATCACATTAGAGGGAACTATTATACAGAAACAGATGCTGTGTCCCCTTTTTAGCATAGCCGTGTCCTAATTACACCTACTTTGAAATGAGTGTTTGTATTATTGTAATTGAGTTGCACAATGACATAGCAAAAAGCCTCAGTAATAACAGATTATAATTCATTATGATTCTCTGTAATACTGTCCAGCTGCTGCCTTTTCTCTGTCCTGCAAATGAAACTAATCCGGACATAACTGGACATTTAATAAGTTTAATTCTTGTTCTTTCAGCAGGTCTGCCCAAATCAAATGTAATTGAGTGAGTGGGACTGTGTTGTCTGGAGGGGTTTGCGAAAACAGGAAAGAAATGATTTCCTTTGCAAGACGGAAATAAGTCCTCTTCTATTTTATTATTTTAAGTAAACACCTGTAAAGGTAACAGTATAATCGACAAGATACATGACTGAAATGCCTTTGTTCGTTTCTGTGTAATGCTGTTTCAAAACAGTATTGGTTTGTTCTGTGTCTCAGTACAAACATATTGATTGTTTTGAGGAACCAGAAGCCCATCTGCATCTGTTTAGCCCAGATTCTACATTTGGCCTACTTCTGTCCCGCAGACCACACACGCATGCACGCACGCTCACGCGCACGCGCGCACACACACACACACACACACACACACACACACACACACACACACACACACACACACTGGCCTGCATCCATAGAAGGAAACCCATGTACACAAGCCTGTTTGCTTAGCCTCTTTCAAGCCATTCCCATCTCACACAGGCCTTACAGATATAAAGTAGATGTCGTATGGTACATCCAGTACATTAGGAAAGTATTCAGACCCCTTCCCTTGTTCCACATTTTGTTATGTTTCAGCCTTATTCTAAAATGGATTATGACTTAGTCATTATGGGTTATGACTATTCTAAGTTAAGTTTTTAGAAGTGTTTGCAAATGTATTACAGATAAAAACAGAAATATTTTATTTACATAACTATTCAGACCCTTTGATATGAGACTAGATATTGAGCTCAGGCGCATCCTGTTTCCATTGATTATCCTTGAGATGTTTCAACAACTTGATTGGAGTCCACCTGTGGTAAATTCAATTGATTGGACATGATTTGGAAAGGCACACACCTTTATGGTAGAGTGGCCAGACATTAGGCTCTCCTCAATAAAAGGCACATGATAGCCCGCTTGGAGTTTGCCAAAAGGCACCTAAAGGACTCAAACCATGAGAAACAAGATTCCCTGGTCTGATGAAATCAAGATTGAACTCTTTGACCTGAATGCCAAGCGTCACATCTGGAGGAAACCTGGCACCATACCTACGGTGAAGCATGGTAGTGGCAGCATCATGCTGTGGAGATGTTTTTCAGCGGCAGGGACTGGGAGACTAGTCAGGATCGAGGGAAAGACAAATGGAGCAAAGTACAGAGAGATCCTTAATGAAAACCTGCTCCAGAGCGTTCTGGACCTCAGACTGGGTCTATGCCCTCCGACGAGCCATGAAACAGGCAAAGTGTCAATACAGCACTATTATTAAATCCTACTACACCGGCTCCGACGCTCGTCGGCTGTGGCAAGGCCTGCAAACTATTACAGAATACAAAGGTAAGTCCAGCCATGAGCTGCCCAGTGACACAAGCCTACCAGATGAGCTAAATTACTTCTATGCGCGCTTCAAGGCAAGCAACAATGAAGCGTGTATGTGACCACCAGCTGTTCCGGACGACTGTGTGATCACGCTCTCCGTAGCAGATGTGAGTAAGGCCGCAGGGTCGCATGGCCAGGCGGATTACCAGGAAGTGTACTCAGAGCATGCGCTGATCAACTGGCAAGTGTATTCACTGACATTTTCAACCTGTCCCTGACTGAGTGTGTAATACCTACATGTTTCAAACAGACCACCATAGTCCCTGTGCCCAAGAACACCAAGGTAACCTGCCTAAATGACTTCCGACCTGTAGCACTCGTATGTAGCCATAAAGTGCTTTGAAAGGCTGATCTTGGCTCACATCAACACCATCATCCCAGAAACCCTAGACCCACTCCAATTTGCATACCGCCCCAACAGATCAACACATGATGCAATCTCTATTGCACTCCACACTGCCCTTTCCCGCCTGGACAAAAGGAACACCTACGTGGGAATGCTGTTCATTGACTACAGCTCAGCATTCAACACCATAGTCCCCTCAAAGCTCATCACTAAGCTAAGGACCCTGGGACTCAACATCTCCCTCTGCAACTGGATCCTGGACTTCCTGACAGGCCGCCCCCAGGTGGTAAGAGTAGGCAACAACACATCTGCCATGCTGATCCTCAACATGGGGGTAATCTAATAGAAGTTAACTGCTTAACGTTACCCTGAATTGTGAATGTCTTTGAATGTTGGGCCTCTTGTCCAGATCAGTGGTGCCTGCATAGTACTTTGCCTGGTTGGAAATATAAAAGTACATCTCCTCGAGGGATGCCATTGAAGTGCAAGCTACATATAAATAAAAAGCTACAATAACAGTTACATTTGATAGCTAAATAAAATGGTTTGGCTAGCTAGCCAGCTACTGTAGCTGGCTAGCTGACTAGGCAGGCTGAGGTAAATAAGTACAGTAGCTAGCAAAGTCAATCTAAAAACAGCTTAAATGACGTATTCCTATTTAACAATATGTTCTTATATAGAGACAAATATATGGTAAAGAAAGAGTGTTCACTTACCTATCTTTTCGGTCTTCTGAAGCAGTAAGTAGTCACCGTCGATATCACCGTCCTTGGAGAGCAATTCTGAGGTAATGATTTTGCAAGTGCTTATGAGATGAAATAGAATTAGAACTGCCCACGTCCTCCGTCCTTCGCGACCACTACCAAGTAAAATAAAGCCAAGCAACCAGCATTGCAACGGACGCCTTGGTTCATTACGTAACCCGGTCAGAATTTGGTGGTTGCATCCCACCTGGTATGGCAACTGCTCAGCCTCCGACCGCAAAGCGCTGCAGAGGGTAATGCGTACACCCCAGTACATCACTGGGGCCAAGCTTCCTGCCATCCAGGACCTCTATACCAGGCGGTGTCAGAGGAAAGCCCTAAAACTTGCCAAAGACCCCAGCGACCCTATTCATAGACTTTTCCCTCTGCTACCGCACGGCAAGTGGTACCGGAGCACCAAGTCTAGGTCCAAAAGGCTTCTTAATAGCTTCTACCCCTAAACCATAAGGCTGTAGAACAGCTAATCAAATGGCTACCTGTATTATTTGCATTGAAACCCCCCTTTTTACGATGCTACTACTTGCTGTTTATTAAACTGTACCCCCGCACATCGGTACCGGTACTCCCTGTACAGTATATAGTCTCGTTATTGTTATTTTATTGTTACTCTTTTATTTTTTTACTTCAGTTTATTTAGTAAATATTTTCTTAACTCTTATTTTTCTTAAAACTGCATTTTTGGTTAAGGGCTTGTAAGTAAGCATTTCACGAAAAGGTCTACACTTGTTGTATTCGGCGCAGGTGCACAGGGAGGGGGTTCCCGCTCGTGCACCATATGTGGCCACATTTGATTTGAGGTTCACCTTTCAACAGGACAACGACCCGAAGCAGGCAGTCAAGACAACGCAGGAGTGGCATCGGGACAAGTACCTGAATGTCCTTGAGTGGCCCAGACAGAGCCCGGACTTGAACCCGATCGAACATCTCTGGAGAGACCTGAAAATAACTGTGCAGTAACACTCCCCATCCAACCTGTCAGAGCTAGAGAGGATCTGCAGAGAAGAATGGGAGAAACTCCCTAAATAGAGGTGTGCCAAGCTTGCAGCGTCATACCCAAGAAGCCTCGAGGCTGTAATCTCTGCCAAAGGTGCTTCAACAAAGAACTGAGTGAAGGGTCTGAATACTTATGTAAATGTGATATTTCTGTTGTTGTTTATACATACAGATTTCTAAAAAACATTTTTTGCTTTGTCATTATAATATATTAAAACATAAAACACATTAAAATATATTAACTTAAAACTTCTTCAGGATTGGTGGGTCCCCTGCGGGACAGTTGAGCTAACGTAGGCTTATGTGAATAGCATGAGGTTGTAAGTAACAAGAAAATTTCCCAGGACATTGTCACGACTTCTGCCGAAGTCGATGCCTCTCCTTGTTCGGGTGGTGCTCGGTGGTCGACATCACCGGTCTTCTAGCCATCATTGATCCATTTTTAATTTTTCGTTGGTTTTGTCTTGTCTTCCTACACACCTGGTTTCAATCCCATTCATTACCGGTTGTGTATTTAACCCTCTGTTTCCCATAATGTCTTTGTCAGAGATTGTTTCTTGTTTCGTCTTGTTTGTATTTGGTGCGCGACGGGTCCTCGTACCCAATTTGTTTCATTTGTATTTATGGTTTTGGAGTTATGTTTTGTTTTATTAAATTACTCCATTTACCAAGTTTATTCTCCTGCGCCTGACTTCCCTGCCACCTATACACACATTTGTGACAGAATCTCTGACCACCAATGAAGTCAGCAGGAGAAGGTATCCCGACCACGGCGATGATTTCCAAACTGAGCGTCGTCATGGATCCCGTTGTCCAGGATATGGACCGCTGGGAGACACAGGGAGCGCCTCCACCAGCACAACCGGGGTCTCCCCTGAACGCCCCTTTCCCACCTGAACCTAACAGGATCCAGCTATCCATGCCACAGGGATACGACGGAGATGCTGCCGGCTGCCAGGGTTTCCTTCTTCAACTAAGCCTGTACCTGGCCACGGTCCACCCAGCTCCATCGGATCGTGAGAGGAGTTTCTCCCTCATCTCATGCCTCACCGGGAAAGCCCTGGAGTGGGCCAGCGCTGTGTGTGGAGGGGGAGATGCAGCATTGGACGATTTTGAGGAGTTCACCCGCTGTTTCCAGACAGTATTCAACCACCCACCTGAGTGCAGAGCGGCGGGTGAGCGCCTCTACCATCTGAGGCAGGAGAAGAGGAGCGCCCAGGAGTTTGCACTGGAGTTTAGGACCCTGGCTGCCGGAGATGGATGGAGCAACCGGGCCTTAATCGACCATTACTACTGTAGTCTACGTGAGGACGTCCGTCGGGAGCTGGCTTGCAGAGACACCACCCTCACCTTCGACCAGCTGGTGGACCTGTCCATCCGGCTAGACAATCTGCTGGCTACTCGCGGGTCTGGTTGTTCCATTCTCCCGCACACCCTCTCCGATACCTATGGTGCTGGGAGGTGCGGTGCACAGGGAGAACGGAGGGGGTTCCCGCTCGTGCACCATATGTGACCACAGAGGTCACACTGCTGTCGGTGCCGGGTTGGTTCCTCTGGGTATCGAGGCGACAGGCAGGGCACTCTGGCGGCACCCCAGGTGAGTAGGCACCATTCTCATCCAGAGCCCTCTGTTTGCACATATGTTTGTCTCTGTTACCTTTCCTGAATTTTCCCCGCGTTCTCAGCATAAGGCGTAGATTCAGGCGCGGCTGGGAATTTCATTAATAAAGGATTAGCTCATAGTTTAGGGATCCCCATTGTTCCTGTAAATATGCCTTTCCCCATTCATGCCTTAGATAGTCGACCATTAGGGTCAGGGTTTATCAGGGAGGCCACCGCTCCTTTGAGTACGGTAACGCAGGTGGGTCACAGGGAAAAGATTAGTATTTTTCTTATTGATTCTCCTGCGTACTCCGTGGTGCTGGGCCTACCCTGGTTAGCTTGTCATAACCCTACTGTTTCGTGGCCACAGAGGGCTCTCACAGGGTGGTCGCGAGAGTGTTCAGGAAGGTGTTTAGGGGTTTCCGTTGGTGCTACTTCGGTGGAAAGTCCAGACCAGGTCTCCACCGTGCGCATCCCCTCAGAATATGCCGATTTGGCTCCTGCCTTCTGTAAAAAGAAAGCGACTCAATTACCACGCCATCGACGGGGGTATTGTGCGATAGATCTCCTGGTAGATGCTGCACTTCCCAGGAGTCACGTGTATCCCCTGTCGCAAGCGGAGACGTGGCTATGGAGACATATGTCTCTGAATCCCTGTGTCAGGGGTACATTCAGCCCTCCATTTCACCTGTCTCCTCTAGTTTATTTTTTGTGAAGAAGAAGGATGGAGGTTTACGCCCGTGCATTGATTATCGAGGTCTCAATAAGATCACGGTGAGGTATAGTTACCTGCTACCTCTTATCGCTACGGCGATTGAGTCAATGCACAGGGTACACTTCTTCACTAAACTGGGTCTCAGGAGTGCGTACAATCTGGTGCGTATTAAGAAGGGAGACAAGTGCAAGACGGCATTTAGTACCACCTCAGGGCATTATGAGTACCTAGTCATGCCGTATGGGTTGATGAACGCTCCATCAGTCTTCCAATCATTTGTGGACGAGATGTTCAGAGACCTGCAGGGGCAGGGTGTTGTGGTGTATATCGATGACATTCTGATATACTCCGCTACACGCGCCGAGCATGTGTCCCTGGTGCGCAAAGTGCTTGGTCGCCTGTTGGAGCATGACCTGTACATCAAGGCTGAGAAATGCTTGTTCTTCCAACAGTCCATCTACTTCCTGGGGCATCGGATTTCCACATCAGGGGTGGAGATGGAGAGTGATCGCATTGCACCTGTGCGTAATTGGCTGACTCCCACCACGGTAAAGGAGGTGCAGCGATTCTTAGGGTTTGCCAACTACTACCGGATATTTGTTTTTGTTTTGGTCAGGTTGCTGCTCCCATTACCTCACTGCTAAAGGGGGGCCCGGTGCGCTTGCAGTGGTCAGCTGAGGCGAACAGGGCTTTTAGGCACCTGAAGGCTCTGTTTACCTCAGTTCCTGTGTTGGCTCATCCGGATCCCTCTTTGCCGTTCATAGTGGAGGTGGAGACATTGGCTTGAGGGGGCTAAACACCCTTTTCTCATCTGGACTGACCATCGCAATCTGGAGTACATCTGGGAGGCGAGGAGACTGAATCCTCGTCAGGCAAGGTGGGCCATGTTTTTCATCCGTTTTGTGTTTACCCTCTCTTACAGCCCAGGCTCCCAGAACGTTAAAGGCAGACGCACTGTCCCAGCTGTATGACACAGAGGAGCGGTCCATGGATCCCATTCCCATACTCCCAGCCTCTTGTTTGGTGGCGCCGGTAGTGTGGGAGCTGGACGCGGACATTGAGCGGGCGTCACGTGCAGAGCCCTCTCCCCCTCAGTGTCCAGCTGGGTGTCTGTACGTTCCGTCTGCTGTCCGAGACCGACTGATCTATTGGGTCCACACGCCACCCTCCTCTGGTCATCCTGGGATAGGTCGGACAGTGCGCTGTCTTGATGGGAGGTACTGGGGGCCCACTTTAGCTAAGGACATGAGGATTTATGTTTCCTCCTGCTCAGTGTGCACCCAGAGCAAGGCTCCTAGACACCTGCCCAGAGGTAAGTTACAACCCTTACCCGTTCCACAACGGCCGTGGTCACACCTGCCGGTGGATTTCTTAACTGATCTTCCACCTTCACAGGGTAACACCATGATCCTGGTCGTTGTGGATCGTTTTTCTAAGTCCTGTTGTCTCCTCCCTTTGCCCGGTTTCCCTACGGCCTTACAAACTGCGGAGGCTCTGTTTACACACGTCTTCCGGCTCTATGGGGTGCCTGAGGATATAGTGTCTGATCGGGGTCCCCAGTTCACGTCAAGGGTCTGGAAGGCGTTCATGGAACATCTGGGGGACTCGGTCAGCTTTATACCTCAGATTTTCAACCCGAGAGTAGTGGGCAGGTGGAGAGGGTTAACCAGGATGTGGGTAGGTTTCTGCGGTCTTATTGCCAGGAAGGGCCGGAGGAGTGGGCGAAATTCGTGCCCTGGGCCATTTCAACTCACTATGCCACTCCTCCACTAACCTTTCTACTTTTCAATGTGTATTAGGGTATCAGCCATGGCATCAGAGTCAGACCGAGGCGGTGGACAATTGGTTCCGGCGCGCGGAGGAAACCTGGGAGGCCGCCCACGTCCACCTTCAGCGCACCAGAAAGTTGGCGCAGACCGTCACCGCAGTGAGGCCCCGGTGTTCGCACCAGGGGACAGGGTCTGGCTCTCGACTCGAAACCTGCCCCTCTAATTACTGTATTAATCCCTCGTTCCATGTGTCTCTCCTCAGGCCGGTGGTGGCTGGTCCGCTCCAGGAGGCTGAAGTGCGGGATGTTCCTCCATCCCCTCTGGACATAGAGGGGGTCCTGGCGTACTCCGTTCGATCCATTTTGGATTCGAGACGTCGGGCGAGGGGCCTTCAGTACCTCGTGGACTGGGAGGGGTACGGTCCGGAGGAGAGAGACTTATTAGATCCTTCCATGCTGCGAGAATTCCACCGTCTCCATCCGGCTCGCCCTGCGCCTCGCCCTCCGGGTCGTCCCAGAGGCCGCTGTCGATGCGCGGCTGGAGCCGTCACTTCTGCTGAAGTCGATGCCTCTCCTTGTTCGGGTGGTGCTCGACGGTTGACGTCACCGGTCTTCTAGCCATCATTGATCCATTTTTAATTTTCCGGATCTGATATTGGCAGAAAGCTTAAATTCTTGTTAATCTAAGTGCACTGTCCAATTTACAGTAGATTTTACAGTGGAAGAATACCATGCTATTGTTTGAGGAGAGTGCACAGTTTTGAACATGAAAAGTTATTAATAAACAGAATAGGCACATTTGGGCAGTCTTGAGTCAACATTTTGAGCAGAAATGCAATGGTTCATTGGATCAGTCTAAAACTTTGCACACACACACTGTAAATTGCACCTGGGCTGGAATAATACATTATGGCCTTTCTCTTACATTTCAAAGATGGTACAAAGGTTGGTTGGTTTTTTTCTTTGTATTATAGTTTACCAGATCGAATGTGTTACATTCTCCTACATTACTTTCACATTCCCACAAACTTCAAAGTGTTTCCTTTCAAATGGTACCAAGAAAATGCATATCATTGCTTCAGGGCCTGAGCTACAGGCAGTTAGATTTGGGTATGTCATTTCAGGCGAAAATTGAACAAAAAGTCAAGGGGCCTGAATATTTTCCGAATGCACTATACATCAAAGAAAGAAAAATAATAGAATCCACAAAATGTATGTTGTGCACTTCCTTCGCTGTATTCAGTTATTTTCTATCATTCGGCAATTGAGAGTAACAAAATATTGTATACTTCAAGTTGAGGCCTACTTGAAAGGGTAAAATAGCAACAAGTCTCACAGTCTCATTGTAAAATTAGACATTTGTCCACGTTTCTCTAAACGTCAAATTTCGAAGTTGCACTAAATGTCACATTTCGAAGTGTTTGGTGACACAGCACTGCCTATCACTGGGATTGAATATGCCACCCTCCAATCCAGAGTCTGTGGATTGCCCCTAGCTCTCACAGTCTCACTGCAAAATGTTACATCTGCCCACGTTTCTCCAAACATAAAATTAGGAAGTTTCTCTAAATGTCAAATTTGAACTTGTTTGTTGACACAGAACTGCATGCATATTACTGGGATTTAACACGCAACCCTCCGATCATGAGTCTGCAGATTACGCCCATCCGCCATCTTTGTCCACAACACCCTTACAAACCCCAAACCTGCTAGATGGTAATAGCGCTCAGTGTTGCCCCTAGTGGAGACGTGGGTTAAATGAAAGGATGTATATGAGAAAGGGGTAGAGGAGAAGGAAACCTGGCACCATAGCATTATTTTCCATTCAATTTATTAACATTTGATCCCGCAAAAATAAACAATATGAATTTTAAACCAACAGTTTGCAAAGTACTTTTGAACTTTCTGGATGTTTTGCGTTCTGGAACAATGGACTTTGACATCACTCAAGGAACGAGTCTATAAATAGCAGAGGCAATAGAAATAACTGGGGAAAGTATGAATATTTTTGATGAAATCGATATCCCATTGCCCAATAATACCAGATTTAAATTGGACCTGCCTATTCATTCATATAGGTATCTGATTCTAGAAATACAAGTGCATCTCTATTTTGAGCATTCACATTATGCGACAGGCCCATATGATCAATAGGCTTGAGCTTCACATTTGCAACATTGATCATGCAATGCATGCCTGGAGCGAAATTGCTGGCCAGAACCTTACCTACTTTGTCGGATAATAATCACCATTGAAAAATTCATCATAAACTAATTTAGGCCTAGTGGAAAATGACAGCCAAGAGGCAACTTTTTTTTTGAACAACTTCATTGATTCATTAAAATGATCGTAGTAGCTTCTGTAGTACTGCACTGTGGTAGCTACAGTAGCTTAGTAGTTGACAGTTGGCTGTGGCACTGAAATGTGAAGACGAGGGTGCTCAAGTCTATTACAAGCGGCGCCCAGTCCATCAATCAGGAGAATTGTGCATTTTTATTTCCATGTCCACCAGCTTTCACGATTGCTGTAATCGGCATACATACCTGCATCTAGCTATTCTTTACAGTAGCTAGTTAGACTAGCAAGTGCTCAACTTTATTACAAGTAGCCTAGGTTTTGAGAGGTGGACAAATGTGAGCACCTATAGCCCAGGTGCCCAGTGGTCCCGTGGGATAACAACTCCCCTCTCTCTCTGCCTTGTTTCGTGCGCTGTGCTGTCCCTCCAATAATGGCTTGAATAATTAGCTACCTAGTCTGATTATGTTTCTAAGCAGAAACTGTGGTGTGTTTTCTAAGATGAGACTGTGGCAGCTAGTAGCCTTTTTGACATGTAGGCTACTCCCCTGGATAGGAATTGAGTTGGCCAGCTAATGGGTTGTTGGTTGAGCGAACATCCCCTGATCAATCCATCCCTGCGCATCATATTTCACATGAGAAAATGGCAGTGTTATTGTTATGATCAAATAAAAAAATAATCGAATCAAATTGTATTAGTCACATGCACCGAATACAACAAGTGTAGACCTTACAGTGAAATGCTTACTTACAAGCCCCCAACCAACAATGCAGTTTAAAAATAAAATAAATAAATAAAAGTAACAAGTAGTTAAAGAGCAGCAGTAAAATAACAATAGTGAGACTATATACCAGTAGAGAGTCCATGTGCGGAGGCACCGGTAATTCAGATAATATGTACACCTAAGTGGAGTTATTAAAGTGGCTATGCATAGATAATAACAGAGTAGCAGCGGCATAAAAGAGGGGGGCAATGTAAATAGTACAGGTAGCCATTTCATTAGATGGTCAGGAGTCTTTTGGCTTGGGGGGTAGAAGCTGTTTAGAAGCCTCTTGGACCTAGACTTGGCGCTCCAGTACCGCTTGCCCGTGCGGTAGCAGAGAGAACAGTCTGTGACTAGGGTGGCTGGAGTCTTTGACCATTTTTAGGGCCTTCCTCTGACACCGCCTGGTATAGAGGTCCTGGATGGCAGGAAGCTCGGCCCCAGTGACGTGCTGTTATGATTGGCACATTTCAGTGATGAATAGGCCTGCTATACCTTGCAAATCACCTTGTCATGTATTTATCCCTCTATCGACATGGACATGTAAATGATCCAAAACACTGTGACATGTCATTTGACTACTGGGCTATTGTGTCAGAATGTTTTGTAGCAAATTGTTTCATAGGATAGCTACATGAAATGCTGAACAAAATGTTTCCAGTGCCAGTCCACTCAGTGCTTCCCCCAGTGTTACCTACTATTGGTTGTGAATAGGCTACTGGGTGGTTGTTGAGTTGTTTTGTAACGTTGTTTGCCTTGTTAAAATGTTTCATATGCACCATTTAAACGAAGGGTTTAGCAATATTAGAGTTTAGACACACAGATAAGAAACTCTACAGTTAAGTTAAGGCATTAATAACGAGTGGGTTAAGAGATACAGAAACAGCTCTAGGTTTAACGTCAGGCATTCCTTCCGATTGAATAACATAATGTTAAAAACAGAAAAAGTCTTTTTTGAGGGAGTCTCCAGACGTCATGGGGACCTTCAAAAACGTTAAATGTCGACTTGAATTTGGAGTAATCTCTCCGGAAATAGATATTGGTAGTATTATCTGCAGGGCTGAAGTGTTCGGGTTAGTGGTTGTGGTTTTGGAACAGGACGCAGCGCATTGAACTCTGCTTCCTTGTTGCGCATTGTTCATTTTCCAACTACTTCCTTCATTATTCTGTTTTGAATAGAAAAGACGGTTCCACATTTCTGAAATGGTCACTGATGTTATATTTGTTCTAACGCACGTGAACAAAACGTTAGCTGTTACTCGGGTCAATGCGCCTCAAAGCTTTGGAATGGACAATATTAATTTCCACCACTTGGCTGCAATTGCCCTTTCCAACCGCTAGAGGTCTGATAAACCTGTCACTTTGGCACGTTGGAGGCAGTCTGCAGTCTGTAGTTTATAGGCAGAATGCTTTTCAAAATTTGCAATTCACTTACCAGGCAGTCAGTTCAAACGAAATGTCCGGATCCATATACTGTAGGTGGGTGATGAGACATGCTTCGTTAGGTCCAATCATTTGAATCACTATGTAGGCCTTATTAACTGTGCCTTGGGTTTAGAATGTAAGACAAACATGTAAATATGTTTTTTTGTGTGTGTGTTCTAATACTTGTAGGCCTATACAATGTTATGATTGCATGCAGTTATTTTAATTGGGCCTAATGAAATGCATGTTTTTGAAAATGTGTCTATGCTGTAGCCTGTGATTGTGTGCAGGCTATGTAGGCTTTAGACCTATAATTGACGATTCAGGTTCTTATGGAATCAAATGCAATTGATGTTACAAATATCTTAGCCTACTTTTATGTATTATTATGTGTTTTTTTATGAACTATTTAAGGTAATCAACACCACATCAAATCAAATGTGAATTGGTCGCATACACATATTTAGCAGATGTTAATGCAGGTGTAGCTAAATGCTTGTGTTCCTAGTTGCAACAGTGCAGTAGTATATAACAATTCACAACAATACACAATCTAAAAGTAAAAGAATAGGAATTAAGTAAGAACGTTCTGTGCTAATAATGTAAGAAATAACACAACAACAACAAAAACACTGTTGAACCAGGGGTTCACATCAACTCCTGATTTTCTTAGGGACAAATTCTACCCTCCATAGCCTATAGAACACTGACCAACGCACACGTAGGGTACATTCATTTCTCTGAACACTGGACCTGTGCTCGTAAACATGGTTATTGAAATCCCACGCTCAGAGCAGCACATTGTATAACTCAACTCATGCCTCTTTGAAAGTCTGTGATTGATTGATTTTTCTCGCACGTGTTCTTTCAACAAAAATGATATCTTACTGCCCCCCGCATCTCTCTCTCTATCTCACTGTACGTGTGCGTGCGGACTTGTTTATATGAGTTGTGACTTGTGACCATAGAATTAGTAATTAGAATATTCATTTAATAGGTTCTCTATGGTTGTGACAACTACATAGAGTGATGGAATGTGGATAAATGCACAAGGACAGCATGAATAGATAGAGACACCACATCTCACACCTGATGCATTTTTTTAACCTTTATTTAACTAGGCAAGTCAGTTAAGAACAAATTCCTATTCACAATGAAGGTCTACCCCGGACGATGCTATAGGACTCCCAATCACGGCCAGATGTGATACAGCCTGGAATCGAACCTGGGTGGCTGTAGTGACGCCTCAAGCACTGAGATGCAGTGCCTTTGACCGCTGTGCCACTCAGGAGCCCAATTAGACCTATGCATTCCATGAACACCTCTAAAACAATAAGGCAATAGGAAAAATATACATAACAATTTATACGTTTCACACAGGTCTATAACCAAACAATTCTTAGGTCTATTGAGTTAACATTACATTCACATTTCATTTGGCACCTGGCCTACTTGAGGCTCTATTTTTTTGCAATTACATGTAGGGGACTTGGGCCTGTTTGATAGACACACTCTTCAAACCGACCTGTGGATGTAGAGCCGTCTGTTCGGGGAGAGACCTCTGCTGTAGCCCCAGCGGGGTGTCATTTGGCTGGGGTGGGTAGCAGTGGAACCCGGGGGATCTGGAGGAGCACAGAGACGCTGGGAAACATGGAGGATAAAAGACAGCCCCATGTCAAAGTTGTGAGAGAAACATGTTCTGCCCAGGGTGGTGGGTGTGTGTGTGTGTGTGTGTGTGTGTGTGTGTGTGTGTGTGTGTGTGTGTCAGTTGAACAATATCAAAGAGAAGCTGCAAGGGCCAGGGGTAGACATTTGGTGGAGAAGAAGGGTTTCTTTTAAACAACAATATGTAGGCCTAAAATAACTGTTTTACTTTATTCAATAAAGTCCAGAAGTTCCATGAAATGGGATTCTTCAGTTGTGGGCTACAATTAATTATTACATGAAACATTTGAAAAAGGCCAAAGATCATAACTACAATGTCCAAAGAAATTGCCTATAAAACTTCAAAGGCAGCTATTGAAAATGATGTGTGTTCAGAATTCTTTCTTGAAAGTGAGATATAGCCTTGTGCTCTTACACTAGTCTTGGGTAACAGTCTTTTTAGCTAACATTCCACTCCTTGTAACTCCGTGGAATGCTAGCTAAAACGACTGGTAGGTCTACACAGGCTACAAATAGCAATTCAACAATAACAGTCATCTTCTTTGTAGGTTTTTGGACATTAACCCACTGTCCAAAAGTAGTGGTACCAAGTGTAGGCTGTAGCTTATTAGGCTATTTATATATTTAACCCCCCCCCCCCCCCCCCCCCCCTAACCGTAACCCCTAACCATAACCCCTAACCATAACCGGAATTCTAACCCTAACCCTAATTGTAACCCTAACCCTAAATCCAACCCCTAAGCCTAAAATAGCATCTTAACTCGCGGGGACCGGTAAGATCCCTACTTGCCTTGTTTTACTATCCTTGTGAGGACTTCTGGTACCAACAAAGATAGTTAAACACACACACACACACACACACACACACACACACACACACACACACACACACACACACACACACAGTTGTGTAATGGAGACATCTGAGCAGGCAGGCACCGTTGCGTGGCAAACGGAAGAGGCTCAGCAGATGTGACAGGTGAATTAGAACGCTCAGTGGAGTGGCGGGAAACACCGGCTCACTATCGGGGAAAAGTGCGCTAACGGTGAATAACACCTGCGCACCAACAAAACAAATGACTGTTCTCTCAGGGCATACCCTAGCTTTTTGAGGGGCCTAAGCAATATTTTGTTTGGCCCTCCAGGGCAAAACATTTTAGTGGGCCCCGTAGCTTGGTGGCGGAGATAAACAAATATTGCAGTTTTAAAGAAAGTTTGCTGCAATTTTACACATAGGGTGCCATAGGGTGGAGAGACATTTTTCAGTTTTAAAGCTAATTTCCTGTTATTGTCCTGTTATTGTACCCCTTTTGCCATGACTTATGTCATGTTAATATGATATCTGAGCTAGAGTAATCAATGGGGGACCCCTGGGCACGTGCCCTTTGTGCCCGGTCATAATTCGACCATGATTACTACAAGTTTAGATAGCTGGCTAGATTAATTTACCCATATAAAACATGTTAGATGACATGGGCTAATTGACCCCCGACTGAGACCGCTTATTCCTGGGGTAAAAAAGAGAGAGAGAGAGAGAGAGAGAGAGATGCAGCTCCCGAGGAGTTCATTGGGAGCAGAGAAAATTCGAGATGACATCCCCACTTATTGCTCTTGACATTTGGGCAGCGCCTTGGTGCACATGCGCAGCGTGAGCCGCACCTAGGGGCTAGCCAGGGCGGACGGTGCTCTGATGAGCTGCTAGTGCCGAGCAGCTGAGGATAAATAATAAAGTGTGTCAAACCTGACTTATGCGGTCACTCCATTTAGACATCCCGTTACTTGAGACATTTGCACCCCCTTCTCTCCAACTTTTCAGAGCAGTGAGGGAAATTCTCTCATATGGGCTAACTTTGGAATAGAAAAGTTCCTCCGAGTTGCGCTTTACTCCTTGTGTTACAGAATTGCGACGTAAAAGGCCCATCTCTTGAACCATGAAAGCGAATTGGACAGGAACGAACATTTGAGTTTTTGACAACATTAGAAGCACATTTTCTATGCTCTGCTGCCTATCACCCCTAGCCTCTTCTGCACAATACTGTGGCATTAACAAGGTAGGCTACAGTGCGCAGGAAAACACACCTTTGAGCTGAGAGCGCACGCAGAGACAATCTAAAACTGTTGTTCTAGCCTACAGTTTGACTTATAGCCTTGGCCAGTATTATATATAACCTATCTCCAGTTTTAACCCACCTCCATAGGTGACAGTTATTTTTTTGTCTCAGTGCCACTAAACAAATCGACTTCTCCTCCCCTCTGTCCCTTCCTTGCCTTTTGTATATTGTTCTTGCCGCTGCGTGTTGGTTTTGTCTGTGAAGCCGCCGGATGACCAGAGCACGGATTTCACCTCGTCTTTGAGAGAGAGACAGGGGAGATAATAAGAAGAGAAAGAGAGAGAGCGACACACACAAATTACCCCTACACACAGCTATCGACCCGATATCGAGACTCGAGGAAGACGCCATCATCACCGAGACCTCGGTAAGTGATGGAGAGGTTTTTCCGTGATCGCTATTGCGCGCGCAGATGGATGGCAACTAAGAGGAAGGGAGCTGTGGCGTGGTACTCTACTGTTGTCGTTACAACGTTTACCGGCTGTGCATGGGGTTGGGTTGGGGGGGTGTTCACGGTGCTGATCGTGCTGTTCTCGGTTAGTGATTCTCTAAAGCTTTTTGGGATTAACTCCCCAACGCCGCTGAATAGTTTACCTCTGGAGATATTACACTCCAGACAGAGAAACAGCTTTCCTCTTACACCTATAATTCTTGTGCATATTGTATATGTCTAATTATATTAATCCAGGATTGTGGCATTTTAGATGCATTTCTCACACCAAACAAGTTCTTTCCTCCACAGCAAGTGCGTAGGTCTGTTTCAGAGATGACAGATAGTGATTGAGTCCAGTTTTCATTATCTTCTCTCTTGTCTTCTTCCTCTCCTCCTCTCCTAGTCTTTCTCTCCTAAAAAGCGTTCTAATAACTTTGATTGCCCAGTCCAAGTGTGTGTGTATGTGTGCTTGTTCACACTGGTCTGTCCACTCTAATGACCATCAACACGGCATGGAGTCTAGTATTTCTGTAGTCGGTCTCCCTGTGTCTCTCTGTGACTGATTGGTTCTTTGATATCTGTATAGTTTGTAAAGAGTTGTGTGACGCTGCAGCACTGTTCCCTTGTTTATGAACTATTTGAGGAGTCTGAGCACTCTTGCCATAAAAGTCACTGTTGCTACACTAGTGAGAGTTACGGTGTGTGTTGGGACTGCTTTTATACATCATCTTTATATGGCTATGTATGGTTAAAGTCAGGCTACATGAATATGTTTCTGTTCTGAATATCGTGGCTGCTGTACTAATATATGTAAATACCTATCTACATAGATAATGAATTGAGGTTCATGCTCTTAACGTGTTTATATATAGCTTATTGTTTCAATATGAATCATACTGTTAAAAATGATTTATTTCCTTGCTGAGAGGGTTTGATGTTTCCTCAGTCTCATGCCAGTGTAGCAGATATGATATAGTGGGTACAGTGGCTGTTATTTTGGGCAATGTTGGTAGCAGTGACTGTTCTTATCTCCTTGTTAAATCAGGGATTGGTTTCCGACCATGGGCAGACAGGGAGGGAAACACAAACAACATGCTGTATACACGCATATACACGGGCATACACACACACACATGCACGCCATACGCATGCACACACACACACACGCACGCACGCATGCACGCCATACGCATGCACACATACATGCACATTCATAAGCACGCACACACACACGTGCCCAAGCGCACACACACACACAAACACACAGTATTGCTATCCTTGTGGGGACTAAATAATTGATTCCCATCCAAAATGTTTTTTCCCTAACCCCTAACCTTAACCCTTAACCCCGAACCTTAAGCCCAAGCCTAACCTTAACCCCAAACCCTAACCCTAACTCCTAAACCTAACCTAACCGTAACCCCTAACCATAACCGTAATTCTAACCCTAACCCTAATTGTAACCCTAACCCTAAATCCAACCCCTAAGCCTAAAATAGCATCTTAACTCGCGGGGACCGGTAAGATCCCCACTTGCCTTGTTTTACTATCCTTGTGAGGACTTCTGGTACCAACAAAGATAGTTAAACACACACACACACACACACACACACACACACACACACACACACACACACACACACACACACACACACACACACACACACACACACACACGTACACACGTACACACATGTACACACACAAGCAGGTGAGGCAGGGACAGGACAGATATGACAGTCTGACAGGCAGTGAAAGACAGAGCCTGAACGGTACTGATGAGGATGGCAAGAACAAGAACAACTGCTAACATAGAATTGAATGCAGGAACGCAGGAAGCAAATGTCAGGGGTAGTGTAGAAAGGCCTTAGATACAGTACTTTTCCCCTTGCACTGGAGTCCTTTTTAACTGGTTGTTGATCACATGCAGGACAGGAAACTGTAAACAAATTCTCTAACGTGTGGCGGCTTGCAGGAGCATACTTCTCCTTTCCGAAAGTATGTGGACAGCCCTTCAAATTAGTGGATTCAGCTATTTCAGCCACACCCGTTGCTGACAGGTGTATAAAATCGAGCACACCGCCATGCAATCTCAATAGACTAACATTGGCAGTAGAATGGCCCGTACTGAAGAGTGACTTTCAACGTGCCACCGTCATTCTTTGTAATCCAAGATGGCGTAGCAGTCAGACGTCTTTGTCCTGTCGTGTCACTTGTATATATCGTTTTACATATTTTTTCGTCGCATATCCTTTAAAATATTTTGCTAAACCTCATCATCTAAATACTCTCCTGCAACCCGCCTCACCCAATGTGGCGTGGATCTGCTTTTTTTTCCTAAAGTATTTATATTTACTTCGGATCTGGAATCCCTCAACTGAAGCTAGCCAGCTAACTACCAGATATCAGTCAGCAAACCATTGCCAGCGGTCATCAGCTAACCTTCAGCTCGGAAAGCTCTCGCCAGTTCGAACAACGTGACTCTAACCAGAGCATAATGGACATGTTATTTTTATCCCCGGATTCCTACCGCAAACTGAAACCTTTCATCTGGATCTTCACAACTAGCTAACCGCAGTCCCGGATGACTACTCCTGGCTAGCGTTTCCATCCCAGAGCAAGCACCAATTTAGCTTGAAGCTAGCCCGGCCAGGGCTCCTGTGCTACCACTGAAGCATACCCCAGGGCTACAATATCGGCCTGCTAGCTACCTAGAGCTACTTGGAACCCTACTAATTTCACGACTGGTCTATCGACGTCACCGCACGAAGAGGCAAAAACAGAAAGGCTTCCCCCCCCCCCCCCCCCCCCCCCCAAAGGCTAACTTTCTAGCCCCTGCTATCTGCTTGCTTGCTAACCCGGTCTGCTAACTGCTAAACTGCCGGGCCCTGGTCTGCTAACTGCTAGCTTGCCTGCCCGGTCTGCTAACTACTAGCCCTTGCTAACTGCTTGCTTGCTAACCCGGTCTGCTAACTGCTAGCTTGCCTGCCCGGTCTGCTAACTGCTAGCCCTTGCTAACTGCTTGCTTGCTAACCCGGTCTGCTAACTGCTAGCTTGCCCTGGTCTACTAACTGCTAGCCCATGCTAACTGCTTGCTTGCTAACCCGGCCTGCTAACTGCTAGCTTGCCCTGGTCTACTAGCTGCTAGCTTGCTTAGCTCCGGTCTACTAACTGTTAGCTTGTTAGCCTGCTAACTGTCTGAATCGCCATGTCCCCAGCCAGCCCAACCACTCACTGGACCCATATGTTCACTTGGCCACGCATGCCTCTCTCTAATATCAATAAGCCTTGTCCATTACTGTCCTGGTTAGTGATTACTGTCTTATTTCACTGTAGAGCCTCTAGCCCTGCTCAATATGCCTTAACCAACCATGTTGTTCCACCTCTTACATATGCGATGACATCACCTGGGGCAGCAGGGTAACCTAGTGGTTAGAGTGTTGGACTAGTGACCGGAAGGTTACAAGTTCAAATCCCCGAGCTGACAAGGTACAAATCTGTTGTTCTGCCCCTGAACAGGCAGTTAACCCACTGTTCCTAGGCTGTCATTGAAAATAAGAATTTGTTCTTAACTGACTTGCCTAGTTAAATCAAATTTTAAAAAAACATCTCTAGAGACTGTATCTCTCTCTTCATTACTCAATGCCTAGGTTTTCCTAAAATGTACTCAAATCCTACCTGTCTGTACCCTATGCTATCGTGCCCAGAAACCTGCTCCTTTTACTCTCTGTTCTGAACATGCTAGACGGCCAGTTTGTATAGGCTTTAGCCGTACCCTTATCCTACTTCTCCTCTGTTCCTCTGGTGATGTGAAGGTTAATCCAGGTCCTGCAGTGCCTAGCTCCACTCCCACCCCCAGGTGCTCTCATTTGTTGACTTCTGTAAACGTAAAAGCCTTGGTTTCATGCATGTTAACATTAGAAGCCTACTCCCTAAGTTTGTTTTACTCACTGCTTTAGCACACTCTGCCAACCCAGACGTTTTAGCTGTGTCTGAATCCTGGCTTAGGAAAACCACCAAAAACACTGAAATCTCCATTGCTAACTATAAAGTTTTCCGCCAAGATAGAAATGCCAAAGGGGGCGGTGTTGCAATCTACTGCAAAGATAGAAAGTAATACAGAACTCTGCAGGCTAAGTCTGTACCTAAACAATTTGAGCTTCTACTTCTAAAAATTCACCTTTCCAGAAACAAGCCTCTCACTGTTGCCACTTGCTATAGACCTCCCTCTGCCCCCAGCTGTGCCCTCGATACTATATGTGAACTGATTGCCCCCCATCTACAGTGCCTTGCGAAAGTATTCAGCCCCCTTGAACTTTGCGACCTTTTGCCACATTTCAGGCTTCAAACATAAAGATATAAAACTGTATTTTTTTGTGAAGAATCAACAACAAGTGGGACACAATCATGAAGTGGAACGACATTTATTGGATATTTCAAACTTTTTTAACAAATCAAAAACTGAAAAATTGGGCGTGCAAAATTATTCAGCCCCTTTACTTTCAGTGCAGCAAACTCTCTCCAGAAGTTCAGTGAGGATCTCTGAATGATCCAATGTTGACCTAAATGACTAATGATGATAAATACAATCCACCTGTGTGTAATCAAGTCTCCGTATAAATGCACCTGCTCTGTGATAGTCTCAGAGGTCCGTTAAAAGCGCAGAGAGCATCATGAAGAACAAGGAACACACCAGGCAGGTCCGATATACTGTTGTGAAGAAGTTTAAAGCCGGATTTGGATACAAAAATATTTCCCAGGCTTTAAACATCCCAAGGAGCACTGTGCAAGCGATAATATTGAAATGGAAGGAGTATCAGACCACTGCAAATCTATCAAGACCTGGCCGTCCCTCTAAACTTTCAGCTCATACAAGGAGAAGACTGATCAGAGATGCAGCCAAGAGGCCCATGATCACTCTGGATGAACTGCAGAGATCTACAGCTGAGGGGGGAGACTCTGTCCATAGGACAACAATCAGTTGTATATTGCACAAATCTGGCCTTTATGGAAGAGTGGCAAGAAGAAAGCCATTTCTTAAAGATATCCATAAAAAGTGTTGTTTAAAGTTTGCCACAAGCCACCTGGGAGACACACCAAACATGTGGAAGAAGGTGCTCTGGTCAGATGAAACCAAAATTGAACTTTTTGGCAACAATGCAAAACGTTATGTTTGGCGTAAAAGCAATGCAGCTCATCACCCTGAAAACACCATCCCCACTGTCAAACATGGTGGTGGCAGCATCATGGTTTGGGCCTGCTTTTCTTCAGCAGGGACAGGGAAGATGGTTAAAATTGATGGGAAGATGGATGGAGCCAAATACAGGACCATTCTGGAAGAAAACCTGATGGAGTCTGCAAAAGACCTGAGACTGGGACGGAGATTTGTCTTCCAACAAGACAATGATCCAAAACATAAAGCAAAATCTACAATGGAATGGTTCAAAAATAAACATATCCAGGTGTTAGAATGGCCAAGTCAAAGTCCAGACCTGAATCCAATCGAGAATCTGTGGAAAGAACTGAAAACTGCTGTTCACAAATGCTCTCCATCCAACCTCACTGAGCTCGAGCTGTTTTGCAAGGAGGAATGGGAAAAAAATTCAGTCTCTCGATGTGCAAAACTGATAGAGACATACCCCAAGCGACTTACAGCTGTAATCGCAGCAAAAGGTGGCGCTACAAAGTATTAACTTAAGGGGGCTGAATAATTTTGCACGCCCAATTTTTCAGTTTTTGATTTGTTAAAAAAGTTTGAAATATCCAATAAATGTCGTTCCACTTGTTGTTGATTCTTCACAAAAAAATACAGTTTTATATCTTTATGTTTGAAGCCTGAAATGTGGCAAAAGGTCGCAAAGTTCAAGGGGGCCGAATACTTTCGCAAGGCACTGTATCTTCTGAGCTCGTGCTACTAGGTGACCTAAACTGGGACATGCTTAACACCCCGGCCATCCTACAAACTAAGCTTTCAATCTCACACAAATTATCAATGAACCTACCAGGTACAACCCCAAATCAGTAAACACGGGCACCCTCAAACATGTCATCCTAACTAATTCGCCCTCCAAATACACCTCTGCTGTTTTCAATCAAGATCTCAGCAATCACTGCCTCATTTCCTGCATCCGTAATGGGTCTGCGACCAAACGACCAACCCTCATCACTGTCAAACGCTCCCTGAAACAGGCCTTTCTAATCGACCTGGCCGGGGTATCCTGGAATGACATTGACCTCATCCCGTCAGTTGATGATGCCTGGCTATTCTTTAAAAGTGCCTTCCTCACCATCTTAAATAAGCATGCCCCTCTCAAAAAATGTAGAACTAGGAATAGATATAGTCCTTGGTTCACGCCAGACCTGTATGCCCTTGACCAGCACAAAAACATCCTGTGCCGTTCTGCATTAGCATCGAATAGCCCCCGTGATATGCAACTTTTCAGGGAAGTTAGGAACAAATATACACAGGCAGTTAGAAAATCTAAGGCAAGCTTTTTCAAACAGAAATTTGCATCCTGTAGTACTAACTCAAAAAAGTTCTGGGACACTGTAAAGTCCATGGAGAATAAGAGCACCTCCTCCCAGATGCCCACTGCTCTGAGGCTAGGAAACACTGTCACCACCGATAAATCCACTATAATTGAGAATTTCAATAAGCATTTCTCTACGGCTGGCCATGCTTTCCACATGGCTACCCCTTCCCCGGTCAACTGCCCGGCACCCTCCACAGCAACCCGCCAAAGCCCCCACCATTTCTCCTTTACCCAAATCCAGATAGCCGATGTTCTGAAAAAGCTGCAAAATCTGGACCCCTACAAATCAGCCGGGCTAGACAATCTGGACCCTCTCTTTCTAAAATTATCTGCCGAAATTGTTGCAACCCCTATTACTAGCCTGTTCAACCTCTCTTTCGTATCGTCTGAGATTCCCAAAGATTGGAAAGCTGCCGCAGTCATCCCCCTCTTCAAAGGGGGTGACACTCTAGACCCAAACTGCTACAGACCTGTATCTATCCTACCCTGTCTTTGGTCTTTGAAAGCCAAGTCTTTGAAAGCCAAGTTAACAAACAGATTACTGACCATTTCGAATCCCACCATACCTTCTCCGCTATGCAATATGCTTTCAGAGCTGGTCATGGGTGCACCTCAGCCACGCTCAAGGTTCTAAATGACATCATAACCGCCATCGATAAGAGACATTACTGTGCAGCCGTATTCATCGACCTGGCCAAGGCTTTCGACTCTGTCAATCACAACATTCTCATTGGCAGACTCGACAGCCTTGGTTTCTCAAATGATTGCCTCGCCTGTTTTACCAACTACTTCTCTGATAGAGTTCAGTGTGTCAAATCGGAGGGCCTGTTGTCTGGACCTCTGACAGTCTCTATGGGTGTGCCACAGGGTTCAATTCTCGGGCCGACTCTCTTTTCTGTATACATCAATGATGTTGCTCTTGCTTCTGGTGATTTTCTGATCCACCTCTACGCAGACGACACCATTCTGTATACTTCTGGCCTCTCCTTGGACACTGTGGTAACTAACCTCCAGACAAGCTTCAATGCCATACAACTTTCCTTCCGTGGCCTCCAAATGCTCTTAAACGCAAGTAAAACTAAATGCATGCTTTTCAATCGATCGCTGCCCGCACCTGCTCGCCCGTCCAGCATCACTACTCTGGACGGCTCTGACTTAGAATTTGTGGACAAATACAAATACCTGGGTGTCTGGTTAGACTGTAAACTCTCCTTCAGGACTCACATTAAGCATCTCCAATCCAAAATGAAATCTAGAATCGGCTTCCTATATCGCAACAAAGCATCCTTCACTCATGCTGCCAAACATACCCTCGTAAAACTGACCATCCTACCGATCCTCGACTTCGGTGATGCCATCTATAAAATAGCCTCCAACACTCTACTCAACAAACTGGATGCAGTCTATCACAGTGCCATCCGTTTTGTCTCCAAAGCCCCATACACTGCGACCTGTACGCTCTCGTTGGTTGGCCCTCGCTTCTTCCTCGTCGCCAAACCCACCGGCTACAGGTTATCTACAAGTCTCTGCTAGGTAAAGCCCCGCCTTATCTAAGCTTACTGGTCACCATAGCAGCACCCACTCGTAGCACGCGCTCCAGCAGGTATATCTCACTGGTCACCCCCAAAGCCAATTCCTCCTTTGGTCGTCTTTCCTTCCAGTTCTCTGCTGCCCATGACTGGAACGAATTGCAAAAATCTCTGAAGCTGGAGACTCACATCTCCCTCACTTGCTTTAAGCACCAGCTGTCAGAGCAGTTTTCAGATCCCTGCACCTGTACTTAGCCTATCTGTAAACCACCCATCTATCTACCTACCTCATCCCCATACTGGTATTTATTTATTTATTTATTTTGCTCCTTTGCACCCCAGTATCTCTACCTGCACATTCATCTTCTGCCGATCTACCATTCCAGTGTTTAATTGCTATATTGTAATTACTTCGCCACCATGGCCTATTTATTTCCTTAACTTACCTCATTTGCACTCACTGTATATAGACTTTTTGTTTTCATTTGTTCTACTGTATTATTGACTCTATGTTTTGTTTATTCCACGTGTAACTCTGTGTTGTTGTATGTTTCGAATTGCTACGCTTTATCTTGGCCAGGTCGCAGTTGCAAATGAGAACTTGTTCTCAACTAGCCTACCTGGTTAAATAAAGGTGAAATAAATAAATAAATCAAATAGGATCCCACCTTTCCAACAAGTCAGTTCGTCAAATTTTTGCCATGCTAGAGCTGCTCCGGTCAACTGTAAGTGCTGTTATTGTGAAGTGGAAACGTCTAGGAGCAACGGCGGCTCAGCCGCGAAGTGGTAGGCCACAAAAGCTCACAGAACGGGACCGCCGAGGGGTGTAGTGTGTAAAAATGGTCTGTTCTCGGTTGCAACACTCACTACCAAGTTCCCCGAGGTCCAGAAATGGTTTGTCGAGATCGGTGTTAAAGAACTTGACTGGCCTGCACAGAGCCCTGACCTCAACCCCATCGAAGACCTTTGGAATTAATTGGAACTGCGAGCCAGGCCTAATCATCCAACATCAGTGCCCGACCTCACGAATGCTCTTGTGGCTGAATGGAATCAAGTCCATGCAGCAATGTTCCAACATCTAGTGGAAAGCCTTCCCATAAGAGTGGAGGCTGTTATAGCAGCAAGGGGGACCAACTCCATATTAATGTCCATGATTTTGGAATGAGATGTTCAACGAGCAGTGTCCACATACACTACATGGCCAGAAGTATCTCTTTCTCCCTCTTCTCCGTCTTGGCTCTGAGGATACATCTAATCTCCCTCTATTCTCTCTCTCTTCTCTCCCTTAGTCCTCTCCATCATCTCTTTCTTTTCTCTCCTTCCCCACTTTATTGTCACTCTTCTTCTGTTTTCTTCTTTGCCTCCCTGCAGAGTGCCTTGGAGCGAGGAGCTTACACCCACCCACCCCTCTCTCTCTCTCTCTCAGCCCCAGCCAGAAGCCAGTGGGAGAAGAGCTAGCTCCCAGAGCTTTGGACTGGGCTAAATAGCGTTTGCCAAGACATATGAATTATAAGACTAATGGGCTTAAGTGGCTTGTCCTAACATTGTCTTCTGTTACCAGCGCACAGGCAAGCTTAGGGAGAATAACACCAATAGAATTGAACCAAAATACCCCCAGTTCCTTTTTGAGGTCAGGATTAAGAATTCATAAAAGGAACTGCTAACTTTTTCTCTTTTTTTTACAGATCCGCAAAGTGTTCCATTGTTATTCAATTGAGAGATATGCCTGCTTATATTCCAGAGAAGCTTTTCTGTGAGTGAGTCGTTACAATATCTGTCATTACAAGAAAGAAAAGCTGCTTCATAATCCTAAACCGGGGACAGAAACACATTCCCTAAGAAGAAGGAAAAAAATATGTACTGTTGAATATGTTCATGAATTACAGTAAAATTAAAATAAGGAAGGCGGGTTGTGTTTAAATCGGGTAAACGTTGATATCTCTATACACAGTGTCAATTCCATGAATGTATTGGACCTTATACTGCGGTGGAATGGGATGAGTTGGGATTCTGCAGCTGTGTCTTCTGTTTAAACAGTGGCTCTGTTCATCTCTCGTTTACTCTGTTGCTTTTTGAAAACTCATGACTGGCCTGATGTAGCTTGGCTTCTTATTGTGATTGACAAGACACAATAACAGTCTTATGATGGGAGAATGAATGGCTGCCTGCGTTGTAAGTCTCCTCTGTTGTCTCTTGTCTTCTGACCTCTCGTAATGGATGGAGGGGTGTACACATCTGAATCCTGGATTGAGATCCTCACATGAACCTTGTAAGGTCTAACAACCCATTGACAGCAACACATGATTTACACAAAGGTCTGTGTAAAGCTCATATTTTTCCAGTCAGCTTCCAAATTATAGTACGACTTTACTCCGTTTGTGTGTAAAGTTCCGTATACAGTGGATCCGTGCTCCTACAAAAATGAGTTCATAGTTTGTTCTTCTACCTTTTAAGTCAGCAAAACAGCACTTTTTCACTCCTTTGTGGATCAACTCCTCGAAAATGAGGCCCACTCGCTTAGATCAAACAGAAACCACTTCCATTGTGCCAAAGAAAACAGTCCGTATACTCCGATACCTTCTTTATTGTTATCAAAGTATAGCCAGTTTCTTAGCTCTTCTGGGACCTTCTCTCTCAGACTAAACACTCCTGGGGGTTCTAACATGACCCATCTCCGCCTCTCTCTACCCCCCCCCCCCCCCCCCCCCCCCCCCCCCCCCCGGAACAACCACACGTGGGCCTGTCTCCTGTCTCCTGTCTCCACCAAAGAAGCACAGCGTTTCATTTGTAAAATTAGTCCATTCTCTCTGACCTTGTCTTTTCATCAGGATGCTCAGTGCATATTTTAGTCCCTATCCTGGGCTTGTTTTACTAATTGGTGGCTATACTTGCTCAACACCGATTGCCTTTGATCATGGCAGATCATTACGTTTACCTCATTAATTTGCTCCATGTGATTTTTCTCCGAATTTAAGGGTCCACGTAAAATTGGATTAATAATACATCATATGTGCCAAGAGAAAATGGAATTCCTTTGTGATTTCTGGCACCTCTCCCTTCTCCTTTCTGCTCATTCCTTTCTCAATAATGGTTGGAGTGAGTCGGTCAGGGTGTACAATGCATGAGGAACAGGCTCACACACACACACACACACACACACACACACACACACACACACACACACACACACACACACACACACACACTGACCTGAATCAATAGATGGACACACGTCAACACACTGGCTTGCTCGGCCTCTTCCCGCCCATTCCCATCTCACATGAGCCCTATAGGCATAAAGTAGATACGGTACATGCAAGCCACTCGTATACCTCCGTCACAGATTGTCACTGTACCATATGAATATGTGAATGAACATTGGAACAGACTGTGTCTCTACCTGTTACCTGTCACATAGTGTTTCCCCTTCACTGCACATCCTCTGAATATCAATTCTCTCCCTCTCCCTCTCCCTCTCTCTCTCTCTCTCCCTCTCTCTCCCTCTCCCTCTCCCTCTCCCTCTCCCTCTCTCCCTCTCCCTCTCCCTCTCCCTCTCCCTCTCCCTCTCCCTCTCTCCCTCTCCCTCTCCCTCTCCCTCTCTCTCTCTCTCTCTCTCTCTCTCTCTCTCTCTCTCTCTCCCCCCCCCTCCTTCTCTCTGCCAGGCACTATGTCTCTGCTCGCTAACAAAACACTATCATCTTCTTTGTTGTCGGGGCGCTTATTGTCTCGCGATCCAGAGCCCAACTCTGCACATGAAGACGGTTGGCAATCTATTGAGCAGATTGTATTACAGATCATTTTGTCTTTAGGCGCTGCCACTACATTGTGTGTCCCTCTTATATTGTGGCGAGCCAGACGTGTTGGTCTATTATCATATAGATAACTGAACATTTGTATTCAGACAAGAGGGGAATCTCTAATGGAATGTATTGTGTATGTGTTTAAATTTGCCTCAGTATTTTCTGTAATTCAATCATTGCGCTTGTCTGAAATAGTGAACACAAAGCAGGAAGGAGAAAAAAAGAGGTTGGATGATGTGAATTGACGCTTCCCGAAGATTGGATGTTTAATTTTCAACAAACTCTGATGCTCTGTCTGCTTTATTCTGCGTTGTGTGTCATGATTACAGTTCTACTGTATTCATGGCATTGTTTTCACAAGAGGAGGAATTAGACTGTGTGTGTGTGGTAGATCTTGTCTGGTCTACTGTATAGTGATTGTCTGTGGGTTTGTATGGATATATGTGTGACACGTGGTGTGTTTCCTGTGTGTGTGTGTGTGTGTGTGTGTGTGTGTGTGTGTGTGTGTGTGTGTGTGTCTGGCTGTGTGTGTGTGTGTGTGTGTGTGTGTGTGTGTGTGTGAAAAAGGAAGATGCCACTTTGGCCTCAAAGCCGGCTACACTGCTGCTCGAACTGCCTCTATCCTTAGGCACAGATCTAGGATCAGCTCACCCTCCCCAAATCACAACCTTACAGTTTTTTTCGATTGCTAAACGACAGTGGACACAACTGGAGTCACATGTGCAAAACTCTAACTACAGTCTGCACAGCAGCAGTTCATGTGGACCAAACTCTAGTTCGTTTTTCATTGCTTGAACACAGTTATCAAAACTCTACACACTTATCCCATGACTTTAACCACAACCTGCACAACACTGTGGATTTACAGCACTTTGTTCAAATGCTAACACACTGCTGTCAAAACTGTGAACCACACATTCAAAACGGAATAGATTTCAGCCTTGTGCCTTTCAAACACTGCTGATTGCAATTTCAGCTGAAAGGCTAAGCAAGTGTCTTGTTTTAGACTTGTTAGTGAACACACACACATATTACAGTATATATAGGTAGAGCTCAGAAAGACTCATTTTGGAAATGGAACAAGGAAGATGGGTTCGTGGAGGGAGAAGGGTGGCAGGGAGAGGGCGGATGCGTGGAGGAAGACAAAGAAGACAAAGAGCTGTTATTTCAGATGAAATAAGGGCTACACTTATAGACCATGTCGTGAACCATGGTCTCTCATTGAGAGAGGCAGGGTTGAGGGTGCAACCCAATCTGCAAAGATCCACAGTGGCATCTGTAATGCGAATTGTCCATCATACAAACAGGTGAGAGTTACATCCTTACAGTAAATGAAAACATTACAGGAATCTATTTTGTTTTGCAATTATAGAATATTTACACAGATACAGTGCCTTGCGAAAGTATTCAGCCCCCTTGAACTTTGCGACCTTTTGCCACATTTCAGGCTTCAAACATAAAGATATAAACTGTATTTTTTTGTGAAGAATCAACATCAAGTGGGACACAATCATGAAGTGGAACGACATTTATTGGATATTTAAAACTTTTTTAACAAATCAAAAACTGAAAAATTGGGCGTGCAAAATTATTCAGCCCCCTTAAGTTTGCTGCGATTAAAGCTGTAAGTCGCTTGGGGTATGTCTCTATCAGTTTTGCACATCGAGACACTGAATTTTTTTCCCATTCCTCCTTGCAAAACAGCTCGAGCTCAGTGAGGTTGGATGGAGAGCATTTGTGAACAGCAGTTTTCAGTTCTTTCCACAGATTCACGATTGGATTCAGGTCTGGACTTTGACTTGGCCATTCTAACACCTGGATATGTTTATTTTTGAACCATTCCATTGTAGATTTTGCTTTATGTTTTGGATCATTGTCTTGTTGGAAGACAAATCTCCGTCCCAGTCTCAGGTCTTTTGCAGACTCCATCAGGTTTTCTTCCAGAATGGTCCTGTATTTGGCTCCATCCATCTTCCCATCAATTTTAACCATCTTCCCTGTCCCTGCTGAAGAAAAGCAGGCCCAAACCATGATGCTGCCACCACCATGTTTGACAGTGGGGATGGTGTGTTCAGGGGGATGAGCTGTGTTGCTTTTACGCCAAACATAACGTTTTGCATTGTTGCCAAAAAGTTCAATTTTGGTTTCATCTGACCAGAGCACCTTCTTCCACATGTTTGGTGTGTCTCCCAGGTGGCTTGTGGCAAACTTTAAACAACACTTTTTATGGATATCTTTAAGAAATGGCTTTCTTCTTGCCACTCTTCCATAAAGGCCAGATTTGTGCAATATACGACTTATTGTTGTCCTATGGACAGAGTCTCCCACCTCAGCTGTAGATCTCTGCAGTTCATCCAGAGTGATCATGGGCCTCTTGGCTGCATCTCTGATCAGTCTTCTCCTTGTATGAGCTGAAAGTTTAGAGGGACGGCCAGGTCTTGGTAGATTTGCAGTGGTCTGATACTCCTTCCATTTCAATATTATCGCTTGCACAGTGCTCCTTGGGATGTTTAAAGCTTGGGAAATCTTTTTGTATCCAAATCCGGCTTTAAACTTCTTCACAACAGTATCTCGGACCTGCCTGGTGTGTTCCTTGTTCTTCATGATGCTCTCTGCGCTTTTAACGGACCTCTGAGACTATCACAGTGCAGGTGCATTTATACGGAGACTTGATTACACACAGGTGGATTGTATTTATCATCATTAGTCATTTAGGTCAACATTGGATCATTCAGAGATCCTCACTGAACTTCTGGAGAGTTTGCAGAGTTTGCTGCACTGAAAGTAAAGGGGCTGAATAATTTTGCACGCCCAATTTTTCAGTTTTTGATTTGTTAAAAAAGTTTTAAATATCCAATAAATGTCGTTCCACTTCATGATTGTGTCCCACTTGTTGTTGATTCTTCACAAAAAATACAGTTTTATATCTTTATGTTTGAAGCCTGAAATGTGGCAAAAGGTCGCAAAGTTCAAAGGGGCCGCATACTTTCGCAAGGCACTGTATATATTACAGTAAGTTTGACTGTAAAATATATTTTCACAACAGGACCCAAAGGCTGCCCCCAACAGGGGGAAGAGGAAAAATATTTTCAGATGCGCAGGAAAATGCTATCGTTGACATGGTTGTTGTCAACAATGCAATAAAACTGCGGGAGATTCAAGATAGAGTGCTGGCTGATAATGATATATTTGAAAATGTTAATTCTGTCAGTACAACAACTATTGCTCGAGTCCTAAAGAAACACCAAGTTACAATGAAACAGTTATACACTGTACCGTTCGAGAGAAACAGTGAACGGGTAAAAGAGCAAAGATACCAATATGTCCAGGTAAGACGTCTGAGGTTACGTACACAGCTATACAAAATATTTACAGTAAAAAAAAACACTAGCATTTCTACAGTAAAACTGTGCACTTACTGTTTTTCAGAGAGTAATGGAGGTGGAAGCACTGGAAAGACCACATTCATTTGTATTTATCGATGAAGCTGGATTTAACCTTGCCAAAACACGGCGCAGAGGAAGGAATGTTATAGGTCAAAGGGCCACTGTGGAGGTTTCAGGCCAAAGGGGGGGAAATATCACCATGTGTGCTGCAATGGCCAATGATGGTTTGCTTCTCAACACACCACTCATTGGCCCATACAACACAGAAAGGCTTATAGCTTTCCTAGAACAGCTCTATGCTCAGCTAGTGCCAGCAGAACAGGGGGAGCCAGTAAGAAACCCCCAAGTTTTTGTCATAGTTTGCGATAACGTTGCTTTTCACCACTCTGCAGCTGTCACAGATTGGTTTGCAGCACATCACAGATTTATGGTTTTGTACCTGCCTGCATATTCACCCTTCCTCAACCCAATAGAGGAGTTTTTCTCTGCCTGGAGGTGGAAAGTGTTTGGTCACCACCCACATGACCAAATGTCTCTTTTGGAAGCCATGCGTGCCGGATGTGAGGACACGAGTCCAGAGGACTGCCACAGGGATGGATAAGGCACTCCAGAAGGTTCTTCTCCAGGTGCATGGCAAGAGAAAACATTAGATGTGATGTTGAAGAAAACCTGTGGCCTGATGCTAGAGAGAGGCAGGATTAGCCCATCAAATATTTGTTCGAATTACAGTATGTACTTTTAGTTTCTACCTTTTTTTTCTCATTACTGTAATTCCGAAAATTACTACAGACTATTGAAGCAAACTGCTAATTTTCATTTACCTGAAAGAATTGTTATGTTCTAAAAAATGTAATAAATCATGTGAAAGAATGTCACTCTTTTCTTTGAAGAAAATATTACTTTGTATGAAGTCACTGAAATTGTTCAAACTGTAAAGATGAAAAGTTTGTATTTTCTGTATTGGTGTTTGATGCTAGTGTTTTTACTCACAGTGTGTTCTGAGTGACAGTGTGTGTTATCTCAGTGAGGGTTGTGCATAGTGTTTGGCTGCACTGAGCGTGTTTTGAGCCATGTGTTAAGAGTTGTGTTGCTTGGAATGAGTTTTGCAGGTGATGTGAACTGTTTAGCTCAGGTGACTGTTGGTAGTGCACACTGTAGTTAGAGTTTTGCACATGTGACTCCAGTTGTGCCCACTGTCGTTTAGCAATCGAAAAAAACTGTAATCACTGCTGCTCTCACTGCCTCTACTCCTAGTGGCTGATCACGAATCAGTGTACCCTGCCCGTATTATATATTAAAGGTAAAAATGGAAAAAAACTGACCTTAGATCAGTGTCTTCTCAATACACCACTGCAGCTCCCAGTGCATCTGACTTCTGTTAAAGTCAATCTGAGTGTTGATGTGAGCCAGCGAGGAAGGGGAAATCTGTTCAGCTCGTCAACCACAGCTACTATACACCTAGAGCGAGCGAGCTATCGTCTTATTCCCACAGCAAAGGCGTTCAGTAGCATTTTCCAAGTGCTTCACTGAGGTTCCTCTTTGAAGATTCAAAGGCTTCTGTTCTCATAGTTTAGAGGGAATCTGAAACTCCTTGACACTTCGTCACTTCAAGTGCTGTTTTTAACTTTGAGAGAGAGAGAGAGAGAGAGGGGGAGAGAGAGAGAGATGTATGGTGGACATTATGTGCGTTATGACTTACTTAAATGTTGTATGTCTGTACCATATGTTCCATATAAAGTCAGCTTTCTTTTGTGCTTAATTACTTTGTTGTATGTGAGGTGGTGTGTACCTTTGTTTGTGTACCTGTCTGAGTGTGTAGCCGGTGTGTACTGTACAGTACGCGCGCCAGAGTTGTTGTTTGTGTGTGTCTGTGTATCTGTGTGTGAGTCAAGAGGGCAAGAGTGGCTATGTGAGAGGTGTGTGTGTGTGTGTGTGTGTGTGTGTGTGTGTGTGTGTGTGTGTGTGTGTGTGTTTTTAATGTTTGTGTGCATTGTACATGTGTATGCCTGTTTTGTGTGTGCATGCGTCTGTCTGTACATGTATCTCTATCTCTCTCCGACAGTCTGCGAGTGTGAGCTAGCTCGTCTGCCTGAGAGCGTCCCTCTGATCTTCCCTGTGCGTTCTTTCACTTTCAACATCTTCCCTTTCTTATGGAAAAGAGCCAATTAGAGTTGTGTCTGTTTGTTTTAAACAAAATGGCTTTTAATTAGTGTGATCAAAACCTCCCTTCTGTTGGCCGGCGGAGCCACTTTGTAGTCCCCCTCCAGATCGCACCACGCCGGTTTGATGCTGCCTGATAGGACAGGAAGGCAATCTGATGAGTTTTAATGAATGTACTTACTTTGTCTCTCTCTCCTCTGTTCTCTCCCTCTGTTTCCTCCTCTTTTTTGTTTTCTGGGTCTTTTGTTGTATTGTTATTGTGCTTCCTCCTCCTCCTCTTCCTACCCTCATATCCCCTCTTTCTCTCTATTAGTCTCTCTTTCTCTCTCCATCCCCCTCTCTCTCTGCCTGTGGCTCGAGACACTCTCAGTGGTCATTCATTGTAGTGCTGTTCTACTTTAGACAGAAACTGGTACACTCACACACTCAGACAAATTCACACCCTCTCTTTGACAGATTGATTGTAACTGAGATTGAACTCTGTGTTGGTCCAGTCAGGACAAAACCATCAGTTTCTAGCTAGTGGGTCAAATTCTAAGGATCTATCTTGTCATGTGCTCCTTCCCTGTGGAGGGCAGTTGCTAGTGTGTGTGTGTGTGTGTGTGTGTGTTGCCAGGTGCTCTATTGGTTTGTATTGTTCTGACAGTGGCTGCAGGGAGTGAGTCTGAGACCCAATCATCCTCCACTGCTCAGCTCTCCATACTGGACCCTAATTGACATGTGTATGTGTTTTGAGCATGTGTGTGTGTGTATGTCAGCTGAAATGGGTCCTACTGACAGCTGTCAGGTTGTTTGGCTCAATCTCCTTCATATCCCCAGGTCTTAAACTCTCTCTCTCTCACACACACACACACACACACACACACACACACTGCATACTGTATATGACCATTGTCAACCCATGAACTAAAGTTCAATCGAAACCTAATATGTTCTGTTGATAGCAGATAGATGCCTGGGCCAATTTCCTTAAACCATCTCAGAGTAGGTGTCTGATCCAGGATCAGTTTTGCTTTTCAGATCATAGTGAATAAGATTACATGGACAGTGGGACCTGATCCCAGCACCTCTACTCTGAGACGCTTTCTGAATATGGGCCCTGGTCTACCCTTCTCACGGTTTAACAGCTCAGATAAAGCCTGGATAGTGGACAATAAACTCTGTTTTACAATCCAATCCATTTCTATAGGTCCATCTATCCTCAGGGTCGTGTAACAGGCTCTTGTTATTAGTAGGGAGGTGTTGTCTGTAACTCTCAGCTCTTATGGGCTAGATTGTGGCAGCAGTACAGGTTTTCATTGTTCTGGCCTTTTGCGGGACATACAGTCCTGATTTATTTTACAAGTTAGCCTTGACCTCAAGACCTTCATTAGAGCTGGGGATACACACACGCGCGCAAGCACAGACATACAAACAAGCATACACACACACACACACACACACACACACACACACACACACACACACGTGCGCGTTCTGACATGGCTTTATGATTAGCCTAGTCCTCCCATTGACATCAGTGCTGTAGGGTCTGATAGATGAACAGAATAAAGGGACAGTAAGGACAAATCAAAAGACTAGATAGACTATCTGGCCAGGAGTGTCTGTTGTGTGTGTGTATATATATATATAGATATATACACAGTCGACGTTGGAAGTTTACATACATCAAGGCCAAACACATTTAATCTCAGTTTTTCACAATTCCTGACATTTAATCGTAGTAACAATTCCCTGTCTTAGGTCAGTTAGGATCACCACTTTATTTTAAGAATGTGAAATGTCAGAATAATAGTAGAGAGAGTTATTTATTTCAGTTCTTATTTCTTTCATCACATTCCCAGTGGGTGAGAAGTTTACATACACTCAATTAGTATTTGGTAGCATTGCCTTTACATTGTTTAACTTGGGTCAAATGTTTCAGGTAGCCTTCCACAAGCTTCCCACAATAAGTTGGACGAATTTTGGCCCATTTTGGCCCACCTTGAGTCAGGTTTGTAGGCCTCCTTGCACGCACATGCTTTTTCAGTTCTGCCCACAAATGTTCTATGGGATTGAGGTCAGGGCTTTGTGATGGCCACTCCAATACCTTGACTTTGTTGTCCTTAAGCCATTTTGCCACAACTTTGGAAGTATGCTTGCGGACACTGTCCATTTGGAAGACCCATTTGCGACCAAGCTTTAACTTTGAGATTGAGATGTTGCTTCAATATATCCACATCATTTTCCTACCTCATGATGCCATCTATTTTGTGAAGTGCACCTGACCCTCCTGTAGGAAAGCACCCCCACAACATGATGCTGCCACCCCCGTGCTTCACGGTTAGCTTGCAAGCCTCCCCCTTTTTCCTCCAAACATAATGATGGTCATTATGGCCAAACAGTTCTATTTTTGTTTCATCAGACCAGAGGACATTTCTCCAAAAAGTACAATCTTTGTCCCCATGTGCAGTTGCAAACCGTAGTCTGGCTTTTTTATGGAGGTTTTGGAGCAGTGGCTTCTTCTTTGCTGAGCGGACTTTTAGGTTATGTCGATATAGGACTCGTTTTACTGTGGATATAGATACTTTTTCCTCGTTTTCTTCCTACCTGTTTCCTCCAGCATCTTCACAAGGTCCTTTGCTGTTGTTCTGGGAGTGATTTGCACTTTTTGCAGTACGTTCATCTCTAGGAGACAGAACGTGTCTCCTTCCTGAGCGGTATGATGGCTGCATGGTCCATGGTGTTTATACTTGCGTACTATTGTTTGCACAGATGAACGTGGTACCTTCAGGCGTTTGGAAATTGCTCCCAAGGATGACCCAGACTTGTGGAGGTCTACAATTGTTTTTCTGAGGTCTTGACTGTTTTCTTTTGATTTTCCCATGATGTCAAGCAAAGAGGCACTGAGTTTAAAAGTAGGCACTGAGTTTAAAGGTAGGCCTTGAAATACATCCACAGGTACACCTCCAATTGACTCAAATTATTTCAATTAGCCTATCAGAAGCTTCTAAAGCCATGACATCATTTTCTGGAATTTTCCAAGCTGTTTAAAGGCACAGTCAACTTAGTGTATGTAAACTCCTGATCCACTGGAATTGTGATATAATGAATGATAAGTGAAATAATCTGTCTGTTAACAGTTGTTGGAAAAATGACTTGTACATGCACAAAGTAGAAAACTATAGCCAAAACTATAGTTTGTTCACAAGAAATTTGTGGAGTGGTTGAAAAACGAGCTTTAATGACTCCAACCTAAGTGTATGTAAACTTCCGACTTCAACTGTGCATATATATACCAACACTACAGTTCAAAAGTTTGGGGTCACTTTTCCATGAAAAGATACATGAAATGAGTTGCAAAATGAATAGGAAATATAGTCAAGACGTTGACAAGGTATAATAATGATTTTTAAATTAAATAATAAATGTGTCCTTCAAACTTTGATTTTGTCCTCAATTTGCAGCAATTACAGCCTCGCAGACCTTTGGCATTCTAGTTGTCAATTTGTTGAGGTAATCTGAAGAGATTTCACCCCATGCTTCCTGAAGCACCTCCCACAAGTTGGATTGGCTTGATGGGCATACCTTGCATACGGTCAAGCTGCTCCCACAACAGCTCAATAGGGTTGAGATCGGGTGACTGTGCTGGCCACTCCATTGTAGACAGAATACCAGCGGACTGCTTCTTCTCTAAATAGTTCTTGCATAGTTTGGAGCTGTGCTTTGGTCATTGTCCTGTTTATGAGGAAATTGGCTCCACTTAAGCGCCGTCCACAGTGTATGGCATGGCGTTGCAAAATAGAGTGATAGCCTTTCTTCTTCAAGATCCCTTTTACCCTGTACACATCTCCCAGTTTACCACCACCAAAGCACCCCCAGACCATCACATTGCCTCCACCATGCTTGACAGATGGCGTCAAGCACTCCTCCAGCATCTTTTCATTTTTTCTGCATCTCATGAATGTTCTTCTTTGTGATCCGAATTCCTTACACTTAGATTTGTCTGTCTATAACACTTTTTTTCCATCTTCCTCTGTCCAGGACATCTTCCTCTGTCCAGTGTCTGTGTTCTTTTGACCATCTTAATATTTTATTTTTATTGGCCAGTCGGAGATATGGCTTTTTCTTTGCAACTCTGCCTAGAAGGCAGCATCCCAGAGTCGCCTCTTCACTGTTGACGATGAGACTGGTGTTTTGCAGGTACTATTTAATGAAGCTGCCCGTTGAGGACTTGTGAGGCGTCTGTTTCTCAAATTAAACACTAATGTACTTGTCCTCTTGCTTAGTTGTGCACTGGGGCCTCCCACCCTTCTTTCTATTCTGGTTAGAGCCAGTTTGCGCTGTTCTGTGAAGGGAGTAGTACACAGCGTTGCACGAGATCTTCAGTTTCTTGGCAATTTCTCGCATGGAATAGCCTTAATTTGATGCTCCAGATACTCAACTAGTCTAAAGAAGGCCAGTTTTATTGCTTCTTTAATCAGAACAACTGTTTTCAGCTGTGCTAACATAATTGCAAAATGGTTTTCTAATGATCAATTAGCCTTTTAAAATGATAAACTTGGATTAGCTAACACAATGTGCCATTGGAACACAGGAGTGATAGTTGCTGATAAGGGGCCTCTGTACACCTATGTAGATATTCCATTAAAAATCTGCCGTTTCCACCTAATATAATCATTTACAACATTAACAATGTCTACACTGTATTTCTGATCAATTTGATGTTTTTTTTAATGAACATACAATTAGCTTTTCTTTCAAAAACAAGGGCATTTCTAAGTGACCCAAAACTTTTGAACGGTATACCAGATAATTAGGTTAGGTCGTCGTTCCATATGGCACCCTATTCTATTGGCTTTGCACTACTTTAGACCAGGGCCCATAGGGAATAGGGTGCGATTTGGATGGAGGTCACAGGGACAGGAGAGGACTGACGCGCACACACACACACACACATGGGAAAAGGAGTTGCGTGTGTATGCATTAAGTACTGTATTGTATGTGTGAGGATCTCTGTTGCCTACATTGGTTCCACACTGACAGAATCAGAGCAGACTGACTTAGGTCCTGTTTCTGTTTCTGTGTTTCTGAGACTACCTCTAATTTATGCTCTGCTATGGCTGGGTGTTATATTAGCAGCAATGTGTGTGTGTGTAACCTATATAAGGCTAGAAGGACTGGATATTGTGTGTTCACAGGAGAACTAAGGAGAGCCAGTCACACGAGAGAGGGGAGGTTGGTAAGTACAGAGGGAATGGAGTACATTTTATCCTCTACATTTCTCATTCCTTCACACTCTGTCTATGCATACGGTGTATCTTTATCTCCCCCCTCACTCTCTCACCCCCTCTCTCCCACCCCCTCTCTAAAGAAAGGCTGTAAGGAGAAGAGTGTGGGGGCAGAACGCTCCCTCTCTCTACAGTCTCTTGTTAAACTCTTGTCTCTTGTCTCTTGTTAAAATTAGAGACATTTCTCCTGTTGACAGGTTGTTGTGTGTCTCTTCTGCTTCAAATGATTTGTGTCACTTTGTTTCCACTCAAGCTGTCTCTCCTGCACAATGAGCACAGTGTACAGGTTGTCTTCCATAGGGAGGACCCGATTCATCTATCTCCTAGCTGCCTGCCTCTCAAACCCATCACACACACACACGTACACAGACGCGCATGCATGCTCACACAAAGCGCACGCATGCATGGATACACACACACACACACACACACACACACACACACACACACACACACACACACACACACACACACACACACACACACACACACACACCAGGAGGAAAGCAGTAGACAGAGAGATGGCTGCTGCTACTTCTTGCTAATTATAAGGACACACTTTGATTGCCTTGTTTGGAAACACTTCTCAAACAGCTGTAATGGTAATAATTAGTCTCTGCTGAGGTTTACACGGCAGACAGAGGAGCCACAGTCATGTCTGACCCCCTGTATGTCTATGTGTGTGTTTGTGTGTGTGTGTGCAGGGGTGTCATGCATCCATTAGTTTAGATGGGGGCGTGCATTATGTGAGGACTGAGGGGGGTTCAATTGTCACTTTAATGAATGATGCACATTGATTATTTAAGAACTTGTATGCCTTAAGAGTTTAGTACAATTGCCACGCTGGTATAGTATCATCATAACCCAAGAATGACAGAGATTCTAGTATTTTCTAAAGTCTAGCAACCTTGCCAACAGGCCTGCCAGCTAAGATAGTCAGACAAGCTACTCTAACTTGATTGGTAGCCTGAAATGGCTTAGTAGTTAGTAATGAGGTTGGGAGACTGGGAACCTATCTAGCTGGCTAGCTAAAGCCTACTTCATAAAATTGCTAGGTGGCAATTCATCAAGAAGGAATAATCAAGAAGGAATCATCAAGAAGGAATCAATACATAGCTTGATCAAATTAATTTACAAACATACTGTACCTCCTGGGAGTCCTGCCCATCACCGGCAGCTCAAACCTAATCAAATCTAATGGGACTCCCGAATGGCGCAGCGGTCTAACGCAAAGGATCTCAGTGCTAGTTGCTTCACTACAGACACCCTGGTTCGAATCTAGGCTGTATCACAACCAGCCGTGATTGGGAGTCCCACAGTGCGGAGGCCAGTTGGCCCAGCGTCGTCCAGGTTTGGCCGGTGTAGGCCATCAATGTAAATAAGAATTTGTTCTTAGCTCACGTGCCTGGTAAAATAAAACACTGGGTGTGTCACTTGACACTCTCTCTCTCTACCCCTCCACAGAAGATACTACCTGCATGCACTAGTGTTTTGCCAAGCATATTTTTGCTGCATGGTGCACCTTGGAAGGAACCACTTACTTGAAATGGCTAGCTAGTTAGCGGTGGTGCGCGCTAATAGCGTTTCAATCGGTGACGTCACTCGCTTTGAGACCTTGAAGTAGGGGTTCCCCTTGCTCTGCAAGGGCTGTGGCTTTTGTGGAGCGATGGGTTACTATGCTTCGTGGGAGGCAGTTGTTGATGTGTGCAGAGGGTCCCTGGTTCGAGCCCGGGTATGGGCGAGGGGACGGACTGAAGTTATACTGTTACACCTGGTCCAGTCAGCGAGCCCCCTCTGCAAAATACAACTGACAGATCTTTTTTATAAATAATTATGATAAATTGTGGGCTTACATTGAATATCCCCTTGAGCATGGTGAAGTTATTAATTACACTTTGTATGGTGTATCAATACATCCAGTCACTACAGAGATACAGGTGTCCTTCCTAACTCAGTTGCTGGAGAGGAAGGAAACCATTCAGGGATTTCACCATGAGGCCAATGGTGACTTCAAAACAGTTACACAGTTTAATGGCAGTGATAGGAGAAAACTGAACATTGTAGTTACTCCACAATACTAACCTACGTGACAGAGTGAAAAGAAGGAAGCCTGTACAGAATACCAATATTTATTCCAACGCATGCATCATGTTTACAACAAGGCATTAAAGTAATGCTGCAAAAGAATGTGGCAGAGCAATTCACTTTTTTACCTGAATAAAAAGTGTTATGTGTGGAGCAAATTCAATACAACACATTATTGAGTACCACTCTCCATATTTTCAAGCATAGTGGTGGTTGCATCATGTTATGGGCATGCTTGTAATCGATAAGGACTGGGGAGATTTTCAGGATAAAAAGAAACGGAAGCACAGGCATAATCCTAGAGGAAAACCTGGTTCTGCCTCCTTTCCACCAGACACTGGGAGATGAATTCACCTTTCAGCAGGACAATAACCTAAATCACAATGGCAAATCTACACAAATTGCTTACCAAGAAGACAGTGAATGTTTTTGACTGGCTGAGTTACAGTTTTGACCTAAATCTACTTGAAAATCTATGGCAAGACCTGAAAATGTTTGGTTAGCAATGATCAACAACCAATTTGACAGAGCTTGAACAATTTTGTAAAGAATAATGGGCAAATATTGTACAATATTGTACATCTGGGCTATTTTCTCCACTGGCTGTCTGCTGGGTGTGAAAATCATCTGTCAGGAATCATGTCTCTGTGGCGTCAAGTTTCCTGTGAGCTTCACAAACTGTCTGTTGTTACATAGCTCAGAGACAGTACTTCATATTCACTAATAATGGTACATTACTGTCCTGTTGTTGGTGTAGGTCCTATCTAGTGATAATGTGTTACCACAACGCTCATTATCAAATCATTATTTGCTGTACAACAAGTTCTCACCATGTTCTGTACATGTTTATTAGATCAGCTATGTAAATCCATTTGTTCAGTCAAGGCTTGAACAGCCATGCAGCTGATCCTCTGAACAAGCCCTAAATGTAACATGTTACACAGAGAGGTACAGTGGTGGTGCATCCACACAAAGCAGGAGCCCAATAGTCTCCTTTTGTGCACTCAGTGTATATGTATACATTATCCATAGATATTTGGGAGAGAGAGTCAGGGTTAAAGTTTGTGTCTGTGTTACTGGCTGCTACGGTATTTACCGGGAGGAACTCAAGCTTTCTGGTTTATAGTGACAGGGGGATCACCAAACACCAAAGAGCAGCTCTTTTGACAAAAAGCTTTTCATTAGTGAGAGAGAGCACATCCTTGATTTGATTACTTCTGCCTGGACAGAGCAGGGAGGGACTGATAGGCAGGCACAAGTCTTTATTTGATTGGTTCTGTCTTTTAGAGGGCAGAGGCCTTCCATGTCAAGTTGGGGCTGGGGAATGTGTGTGTGTGTGTGATTACATTATTTTGTGTGTGTCTGTGTTTGTTTGTGTGTGACTGTGTGTGTGTGTGTGTGTGTGTGTGTGTGTGTGTGTGTGTGTGTGTGTGTGTGTGTGTGTGTGTGTGTGTGTGTGTATGTGTGTGTGTGTGTGTGTGTGTGTGTGTGTGTGTGTGTGTGTGGTGTGTGTGTGTGTGTGTGTGTTTTGTGTCAGTCTACATGGACCTCTTCAGTAAGTGTCCTTATAGCTAAACACAGATCACACCTGATTGATCTGGGCTCTAGTGCCTGCCCCCATGTCAGGGACACGGCTCTAGTGTCTGCCCCCATGTCAGGGACACGGCTCTAGTGTCTGCCCCCATGTCAGGGACACGGCTCTAGTGTCTGCCCACATGTCAGGGACACGGCTCTAGTTTCTGCCCCCATGTCAGGGACAGGGCTCTGGTGTCTGCCCCCATGTCAAATCAAATCAAATCAAATGTATTTGTCACTTACACATGGTTAGCAGATGTTAATGCGAGTGTAGCGAAATGCTTGTGCTTCTAGTTCCGACAATGCAGTAATAACCAACGAGTAATCTAACCTAACAATTCCAAAACTACTACCTTATACACACAAGTGCAAAGGGATAAAGAATATGTACATAAATATATATGAATGAGTGATGGTACAGAACGGCATAGGCAAGATGCAGTAGATGGTATCGAGTACAGTATATACATATGAGATGAGTAATGTAGGGTATGTAAACAAAGTGGCATAGTTTAAAGTGGCTAGTGATACATGTATTACATAAAGATGCAGTAGATGATATAGAGTACAGTATATACATATGAGATTAATTAAGTGTGTTGGTAGCAGCCACTCAATGTTAGTGGTGGCTGTTTAACATTCTGATGGCCTTGAGATAGAAGCTGTTTTTCAGTCTCTCGGTCCCTGCTTTGATGCACCTGTACTGACCTCACCTTCTGGATGATAGCGGGGTGAACAGGCAGTGGCTCGGGTGGTTGTTGTCCTTGATGATCTTTATGGCGGGCAGGTAGTTTGCCCCCGGTGATGCGTTGTGCAGACCTCACTACCCTCTGGAGAGCTTTACGGTTGTGGGTGGAGCAGTTGCAGTACCAGGCGGTGATACAGCCCGACAGGATGCTCTCGATTGTGCATCTGTAGAAGTTTGTGAGTGCTTTTGGTGACAAGCAGAATTTCTTCAGCCTCCTGAGGTTGAAGAGGCGCTGCTGCGCCTTCTTCACGATGCTGTCTGTGTGGGTGGACCAATTCAGTTTGTCTGTGATGTGTAAGCCGAGGAACTTAAAACTTACTACCCTCTCCACTACTGTCCCATTGATGTGGATAGGGGGTGCTCCCTCTGCTGTTTCCTGAAGCCCACAATCATCTCCTTAGTTTTGTTGACGTTGTCAGGGATAGGGCTCTGGTGTCTGTCCCCATGTCAGGGACAGGGCTCTGGTGTCTGCCCCCATGTCAGGGACAGGGCTCTGGTGTCTGTCCCCATGTCAGGGACAGGGCTCTGGTGTCTGCCCCCATGTCAGGGACAGGGCTCTGGTGTCTGCCCCCATGTCAGGGACAGGGCTCTGGTGTCTGTCCCCATGTCAGGGACAGGGCTCTGGTGTCTGCCCACATGTCAGGGAAAGGGCTCTGGTGTCTGCCCACATGTCAGGGACAGGGCTCTAGTGTCTGCCCCCATGTCAGGGACACGGCTCTAGTGTCTGCCCCCATGTCAGGGACAGGGCTCTAGTGTCTGCCCCCATGTCAGGGACAGGGCTCTAGTGTCTGCCCCCATGTCAGGGACAGGGCTCTAGTGTCTGCCCCCATGTCAGGGACAGGGCTCTGGTGTCTGCCCCCATGTCAGGGACAGGGCTCTAGTGTCTTCCCCCATGTCAGGGACAGGGCTCTAATGTCTGCCCCCATGTCAGGGACAGGGCTCTGGTGTCTGCCCCCATGTCAAGGACAGGGCTCTAGTGTCTGCCCACATGTCAGGGACAGAGCTCTGGTGTCTGCCCCCATGTCAGGGACAGGGCTCTAGTGTCTGCCCCCATGTCAGTGACAGGGCTCTAGTGTCTGCCCACATGTCAGGGACAGGGCTCTGGTGTCTGCCCCATGTCAGGGACAGGGCTCTAGTGTCTGCCCCCATGTCAGGGACAGGGCTCTAGTGTCTGCCCCCATGTCAGGGACAGGGCTCTGTTGTCTGTCCCCATGTCAGGGACAGGGCTCTGGTGTCTGCCCCCATGTCAGGGACAGGGCTCTAGTGTCTGCCCCCATGTCAGGGACAGGGCTCTAGTGTCTGCCCCCATGTCAGGGACAGGGCTCTAGTGTCTGCCCCCATGTCAGGGACAGGGCTCTAGTGTCTGCCCCCATGTCAGGGACAGGGCTCTACTGTCTGCCCCCATGTCAGGGACAGGGCTCTAGTGTCTACCCCCATGTCAGGGACAGGGCTCTAGTGTCTGCCCCCATGTCAGGGACACGGCTCTAGTGTCTGCCCACATGTCAGGGACAGGGCTCTAGTGTCTGCCCCCATGTCAGTGACAGGGCTCTAGTGTCTGCCCCCATGTCAGGGACAGGGCTCTGGTGTCTGCCCCCATGTCAGGGACAGGGCTCTAGTGTCTGCCCCCATGTCAGAGACAGGGCTCTAGTGTCTGCCCCCATGTCAGGGACACGGCTCTAGTGTCTGCCCCCATGTCAGGGACAGGGCTCTAGTGTCTGCCCACATGTAGAGGGACAGGGCTCTAATGTCTGCCCCCATGTCAGGGACATAGCTCTAGTGTCTGCCCCCATGTCAGGGACAGGGCTCTAGTGTCTGCCCCCATGTCAGGGACACGGCTCTAGTGTCTGCCCCCATGTCAGGGACAGGGCTCTACTGTCTGCCCCCATGTCAGGGACAGGGCTCTACTGTCTGCCCCCATGTCAGGGACAGGGCTCTAGTGTCTGCCCCCATGTCAGGGACAGGGCTCTACTGTCTGCCCCCATGTCAGGGACAGGGCTCTAATGTCTGCCCCCATGTCAGGGACAGGGCTCTACTGTCTGCCCCCATGTCAGGGACAGGGCTCTACTGTCTGCCCCCATGTCAGGGACAGGGCTCTAATGTCTGCCCCCATGTCAGGGACAGGGCTCTACTGTCTGCCCCCATGTCAGGGACAGGGCTCTACTGTCTGCCCCCATGTCAGGGACAGGGTTCTAGTGTCTGCCCCCATGTCAGGGACACGGCTCTAATGTCTGCCCCCATGTCAGGGACAGGGCTCTACTGTCTGCCCCCATGTCAGGGACAGGGCTCTGGTGTCTGCCCCCATGTCAGGGACAGGGCTCTAGTGTCTTCCCCCATGTCAGGGACAGGGCTCTAATGTCTGCCCCCATGTCAGGGACAGGGCTCTAGTTTCTTCCCCCATGTCAGGGACAGGGCTCTAATGTCTGCCCCCATGTCAGGGACACGGCTCTAGTGTCTGCCCCCATGTCAGGGACAGGGCTCTACTGTCTGCCCCCATGTCAGGGACAGGGCTCTAGTGTCTTCCCCCATGTCAGGGACAGGGCTCTAATGTCTGCCCCCATGTCAGGGACAGGGCTCTAGTGTCTGCCCCCATGTCAGGGACAGGGCTCTGGTGTCTGCCCCCATGTCAGGGACAGGGCTCTACTGTCTGCCCCCATGTCAGGGACACGGCTCTAGTGTCTGCCCCCATGTCAGAGACAGGGCTCTAGTGTCTGCCCACATGTCAGGGACAGGGCTCTAGTGTCTGCCCCCATGTCAGGGACAGAGCTCTAATGCCTGCCCACATGTCAGGGACAGGGCTCTAGTGTCTGCCCACATGTCAGGGACAGGGCTCTGGTGTCTGCCCCCATGTCATTGACAGAGACTATTGGGTTCCTGCTGGGTGTGTAGAGGCACCACCACTGTACCTCTCTGTGTAACTCTGTGTAACACATTCAGGGCTTGTTCAGAGGATCAGCTGCATGGCTGTTCAAGCCTTGACTGAACAAATGGATTTACATAGCTGATCTAATAAACCACTGTACCTCTCTGTGTAACATGTTACATTTAGGGCTTGTTCAGAGGATCATATGCATGGCTGTTCAAGCCTTGACTGAACAAATGGATTTACATAGCTGATCTAATAAACATGTACAGAACATGGCGAGAACTTGTTGTACAGCAAAAAATGATTTGATAATGAGCGTTGTGGTAACACATTATCACTAGATAGGACCTACACCAACAACAGGACAGTAATGTACCATTATTAGTGAATATGAAGTACTGTCTCTGAGCTATGTAACAACAGACAGTTTGTGAAGCTCACAGGAAACTTGACGCCACAGAGACATGATTCCTGACAGATGATTTTCACACCCAGCAGACAGCCAGTGGAGAAAATAGCCCAGATGTGCCAGAAACACAACACTTACCATCAGCGGGCTATAGCTCACAGTCACAAGTTCACGCACATATTCACACATACGTAAAGGGGGTGCAAGTAATTCAAAATCCTATTTTCCCTAACTTTAACTCCTAACCATAACTTTAACTCTTACACCTAATTCTAAACCTAACCCTAATTGTAACCATAAACCTAACCCCTAAGCCTAAAATGGCCCTACAAGGGAGAATTTTCGTTGTTTTACTATCCTTTTGGGTGATTTCTGGTACCCACAAGGATGGTAATATAGGATAGTAATACAAGCCCACACATACACACACATCCAACATTACACCATTCCTAACCTCCATGTGTTACACCTGGATTAGCTGTGTGTGTGTGTGTGTGTGTGTGTGTGTGTGTGTGTGTGTGTGTGTGTGTGAGAGAGAGATCAAACACACACCACCCATGCATGTATGGGATTCCTTCATCTCTCTCTCTCCTGTCCTCGCTACCATTATCTAATATAAGAGACTAATCCTCTTGTGGTATTAATCTGCTTTAACGAGGGTTTGTTACCGTGCTGAGATGGAATTAAAACCCTGGGAGGTGGAGGGGGAGGGTGTGTATGTGTGTTTGGGGGAAGGGGGACAGGGGAGGCTCTGACATACAACGCTAAGCTGTTATGTCTTCTCTTGTAGACCTATACTCTGTTTCTCCTCTCCTTCTCACATCGCCACTCTAGAACCAATGATAACTTTGCCAAATAGTGGACTTCCATCTAAATCATTATGTACAGTATTTGACTTAGGTGTGTTAGTGCGTGCATTGTGCTGTAAGTAGACCACATTCCCTGTCGGGATTCCTTATATGAGAAACCTACAGTGAAACTTTGAATTCTAAGTACTAAGAGTAATTTAATAGGATCTTTATTCACTGAAATCTGTGTTCTGCTCCCATATGTCAAATCAGGATTTGTCCCATTGCTCTCCTTCTCATTATTCTGTTATTGTCCAGATTCGATGTTGTCCTGTTGTGGTGTTGATTCAGAGCCTGATGTTGATGCTGTCTGTTTTAAATCTTGTTGAGCTAGTTTACCACAGTAACAGACCCTACAGTAGTGTCTTCTTTGTGACTAGTTATTGTATTCTCTGGATGTGTCCCAAATGGCATCCTATTCCCTATATACTGCACTGTTTTCACCAGAGCCCTATAGGCCCTAGTCAAAAGTAGTACGCTATAATAGGGAATAGGATGCTTTTTGGGATGCAACCTCTCTCTGAGGTAAACTAAGGTCAGTTTACAGTCCCTCTATGTTACACGTCATCTCCATGATTTTTTCAAAACTAAGTTTGGTCATTTGGAACCTTTTAACTCATTAAGATATTAGTGACACATCTGGCTCTTATTAACGTCCACACAGTTAGTCTTTGTCTGGCCGTCTGACGAGTAGAGAATGCTACATACCACAGATATTTTTGACTGACTTTCTCCTTGTCTCCACGAGGCTTTGGTGTTCTAGTCGGTTCTGTTTTCTGATTGGTTCCTGTGTTGTTTTGACCAATCAGATCGTTGCCTATATTTACTGTATGAAGGACAAGACTGACTATGGAAAGATATACACTGCTCAAAAAAATAAAGGGAACACTTAAACAACACAATGTAACTCCAAGTCAATCACACTTCTGTGAAATCAAACTGTCCACTTAGGAAGCTACACTGATTGACAATACATTTCACATGCTGTTGTGCAAATGGAATAGACAACAGGTGGAAATTATAGGCAATTAGCAAGACACCCCCAATAAAGGAGTGGTTCTGCAGGTGGTGACCACAGACCACTTCTCAGTTCCTATGCTTCCTGGCTGATGTTTTGGTCACTTTTGAATGCTGGCGGTGCTTTCAATCTAGTGGTAGCATGAGACGGAGTCTACAACCCACACAATTGGCTCAGGTAGTGCAGTTCATCCAGGATGGCACATCAATGCGAGCTGTGGCAAGAAGGTTTGCTGTGTCTGTCAGCGTAGTGTCCAGAGCATGGAGGCGCTACCAGGAGACAGGCCAGTACATCAGGAGACGTGGAGGAGGCCGTAGGAGGGCAGCAACCCAGCAGCAGGACCGCTACCTCCGCCTTTGTGCAAGGAGGAGCAGGAGGAGCACTGCCAGAGCCCTGCAAAATGACCTCCAGCAGGTCACAAATGTGCATGTGTCTGCTCAAACGGTCAGAAACAGACTCCATGAGGGTGGTATGAGGGCCCGACGTCCACAGGTGGGGGTTGTGCTTACAGCCCAACACCGTGCAGGACGTTTGGCATTTGCCAGAGAACACCAAGATTGGCAAATTCGCTACTGGCGCCCTGTGCTCTTCACAGATGAAAGCAGGTTCACACTGAGCACATGTGACAGACGTGACAGAGTCTGGAGACGCCGTGGAGAAGGTTCTGCTGCCTGCAACATCCTCCAGCATGACCGGTTTGGCGGTGGGTCAGTCATGGTGTGGGGTGGCATCTCTTTGGGGGGCCGCACAGCCCTCCATGTGCTCGCCAGAGGTCGCCTGACTGCCTTTAGGTACCGAGATGAGATCCTCAGACCCCTTGTGAGACCATATGCTGGTGCGGTTGGCCCTGGGTTCCTCCTAATGCAAGACAATGCTAGACCTCATGTGGCTGGAGTGTGTCAGCAGTTCCTGCAAGAGGAAGGCATTGATGCCATGGACTGGCCCGCCCATTTCCCAGACCTGAATCCAATTGAGCACATCTGGGACATCATGTCTCGCTCCATCCACCAACGCCATGTTTCACCACAGACTGTCCAGGAGTTGGTGGATATTTTAGTCCAGGTCTGGGAGGAGATCCCTCAGGAGACCATCCGCCACCTCATCAGGAGCATGCCCATGCGTTGTAGGGAGGTCATACAGGCACGTGGAGGCCACACACACTACTGAGCCTCATTTTGACTTGTTTTAAGGACATTACAGCAAAGTTGGATTAGCCTGTTGTCACGCCCTGGTCTTAGTATTTTGTGTTTTCTTTATTATTTTGGTCAGGCCAGGGTGTGACATGTTTTTTTTTTATGTGGGGTGTTTTGTCTCGGGGTTTTCGTAGGTATTGGGATTGTGGCTTAGTGAGGTGTTCTAGCATAGTCTATGGCTGTCTGGAGTGGTTCTCAATCAGAGGCAGGTATTTATCGTTGTCTCTGATTGGGAACCATATTTAGGCAGCCATATTCTTTGAGTGTTTGGTGGGTGATTGTTCCTGTCTCTGTGTTAGTTTGCACCAGATAGGCTGTATAGGTTTTCACGTTACGTTTATTGTTTTTGTATTGTTCGTTTTTCATCATCATTAAACATGTATCAAGATTACCACGCTGCATTTTGGTCCGACTCTCCTTCACCGCAAGAAAACCGTTACACCTGTAGTGTGGTTTTCCACTTTAATTTTGAGTGTGACTCCAAATCCAGACCTCCATGGGTTGATAAATTGGATTTTTTTGTGATTTTGTGTGATTTTGTTGTCAGCACATTCAACTATGTAAAGAAAAATGTATTTAATAAGAATTTCATTCATTCAGATCTAGGATGTGTTATTTTAGTGTTCCCTTTATTTTTTTGAGCAGTGCATATATACAGTGCCTTGCGAAAGTATTCGGCCCCCTTGAACTTTGCGACCTTTTGCCACATTTCAGGCTTCAAACATAAAGATATAAAACTGTATTTTTTGTGAAGAATCAACAACAAGTGGGACACAATCATGAAATGGAATGACATTTATTGGATATTTCAAACTTTTTTAACAAATCAAAAACTGAAAAATTGGGCGTGCAAAATTATAAGATTTATTTATAAAATACAGTATATGACCCCCAATCACACAGCTAAGAACCTCACAAATAAGTAGAGAAGTGACCCCCATCACACAGCTAAGAACCTCACAAATAAGTAGAGAAGTGACCCCCCATCACACAGCTAAGAACCTCACAAATAAGTAGAGAAGTGACTCCTCCATCACACAGCTAAGAACCTCACAAATAAGTATAGAAGTGACCCCCCCATCACACAGCTAAGAACCTCACAAAGAAGTACAGAGTTGACCCCCATCACACAGCTAAGAACCTCACAAATAAGTACAGAGGTGACCCCCCATCACACAGCTAAGAACCGCGACACAGCTATTACACGGCCAATAAATACTGCTATATACAGTACCAGTCAAAGGTTTGTACACACCTACTCATTACAGGGTTTTTCTTTATTTTTACTATTTTCTACATTGTATAATAGTAGTGAAGACATGAAAACTTTGAAATAACACACATGAAATCGTGTAGTAACCAAATAAATGTTATATTTTATATTTTATATTCTTCTAAGTTTGCCTTGATGACAGCATTGCACACCCTTGTCATTCTCACAACCAGCTTCACCTGGAATTATTTTCCAACAGTCTTGAAGGAGTTCCCACATATGCTGAGCACTTGTTGGCTGCTTTTCCTTCACTCTGCGGTCCAACTCATCCCAAACCATCTCAAATGGGCTGAGATCTGGTGATTGTGTAGGCCAGGTCATCTGATGCATCACTCCATCACTTTCCATGGTCAAATAGTCCTTACACAGCCTGGAGGTGTGTTGGGTTATTGTCCTGCTGCAAAACAAATGATAGTCCCACTAAGGGCAAATCAGATGGGATGGCGTATCGCTGCAGAATGCTGTGGTAACCATGCTGGTTAAGTGTGCCTTGAATTCTAAATAAATCACCGACAGTGTCACCAGAAAAGCACCCCCACACCATCACACCTCCTCCTCCATGCTTCAGAGTGGGAACTACACATACGGAGATCATCCGTTCACCTACTCTGCGTCTCACAAAGACACGGCGGTTGGACTCATCGGACCAAAAGACAGATTTCCACCAGTCTAATGTCCATTGTTCGTGTTTCTTGGCCCAAGCAAGTCTCATCTTCTTATTAGTGTCCTTTAGTAGTGGTTTCTTTGCAGCAATTCGACCATGAACGTCTGATTCCCGCAGTCTCCTCTGAACTGTTGATGTTGAATTACTTGAACTCTGTGAATCATTTGGGCTGCAATTTCTGAGGCTGGTAACTCTAATGAACTTATCCTCTGCAGCAGAGGTAACTCTTGGTCTTCCTTTCCTGTGGCAGTCCTCATGAGAGCCAGTTTCATCATTTCGCTTGATGGTTATTGCAACTTTACTTGAAGAAACTTTGAAAGTTCTTGAAATGTTCTGCATTGACTGACCTTCATGTCGTAAAGTAATGATGGGCTGTCGTTTCTCTTTGCTTATTTGAGCTGCTCTTGCCTTAATATGGACTTGGTCTTTTACCAAATAAGGCTATGTTCTGTATACCAACCCTAACTTGTCACAACACAACTGATTGGCTCAAACGCATTAAGAAGGAAAGAAATTCCACAAATTAACATTTAACAAGGCACACCTGTAAATTGAAATGAATTCCAGGTGACTACCTCATGAAGCTGGTTGAGAGAATGCCAAGAATGTGAAAAGCTGTCGTATATTTGTATTTGTTAAACACTCTTTTGGTTACTACATGATCCCATATGTGTTATTTCATAGTTTGGATAGTAAAAAATAAAAACCCTTCAATTAGTAGGTTTGTCCAAACTTTTCACTGGTACAAATCTTTTTGTATCCAAATCCGGCTTTAAACTTCTTCACAACAGTATCTCGGACCTGCCTGGTGTGTTCCTTGTTCTTCATGATGCTCTCTGCGCTTTTAACGGACCTCTGAGACTATCACAGTGCAGGTGCATTTATACGGAGACTTGATTACACACAGGTGGATTGTATTTATCATCATTAGTCATTTAGGTCAACATTGGATCTTTCAGAGATCCTCACTGAACTTCTGGAGAGAGTTTGCTGCACTGAAAGTAAAGGGGCTGAATAATTTTGCACGCCCAATTTTTCAGTTTTTGATTTGTTAAAAAAGTTTGAAATATCCAATAAATGTCGTTCCACTTCATGATTGTGTCCCACTTGTTGTTGATTCTTCACAAAAAAATACAGTTTTATATCTTTATGTTTGAAGCCTGAAATGTGGCAAAAGGTCGCAAAGTTCAAGGGGGCCGAATACTTTCGCAAGGCACTGTATGTATATGTGTGTGTGTATATATACATTATTCCCTATATATATAAATAAATATAAATGTGATTTGCCAATTGAGTTACCTTGAATAATAGTGTAGAGTTCATGTACAAAAGTAAAGAGCGAGTGAAAGAGGAAGCCTTACTGGAGAGTAAGTAGAGAGTACTGAGTGGATATGAGGCCTAACTGAGAAAAAGACAGAGAGAAAATAGAGAGAGAAAGATGTCAAGAGGAGAGAGAGGGGGAGTGCAGCGGAGAGGAGAAGAGAGAGAGAGCTGTAATTTATCGGGCCGACAGAGGAAGTGAAATATGCTGTGGGTGTGTGAGTGTGACAGTTGAGATGAATGGAGACATCAGGAGGAGGGCTCGGAGCATAGTGGCCTTGTGGGGGTGTGTGTTTTATTCACCCTGTCAGACACACACCATGTTCAAGGGTTTCATTTCAGCCGTCTCCCTGTCTGCCCTGCCTATCACGGCTGTGTGTGTGTGTGTGTGTGTGTGTGTGTGTGTGTGTGTGTGTGTGTGTGTGTGTGTGTGTGTGTGTGTGTGTGTGTGTGTGTGTGTGTGTGTGTGTGTGTGTGTGTGTGTGTAGCTAATGGGCACACTGAGCAGAGTAACAGGTGGGGAGATGGCAGAAGTCCTCTTCTCTTCTTGCCTCCTCTTCTCTGTCTGGACAGTGGACTGCTCCCTCTCCTCTCCTCTCCTCTCCTCTCCTCTCCTCTCCTCTCCTCTCCTCTCCTCTCCTCTCCTCTCTCTCTTCTCTTCTCTTCTCTTCTCTTCTCCTCTCCTCTGTCTGGACAGTGGACTGCTCTCTCCACCCTCTCCTTTCCTCTCCTCTGTCTGGACAGTGGACTGTTCTCTCCATCCTCTCTGGGCCATATTATGTAACACACAGAGCCTTGCGAACCAAGTGGACAGTACAGTCAGAGAAAGAGAGAGAAGGCACGAGTAATTCACAATTAATCATTCATTCTTGTTAATAAACACTCTATGCATATACACTTTATTCCCGAACTCATACATAATTCAGAGAGCTCTAAATCTACCTTTGTGAGGTTGAGGTTCTTAGCTGTGTGATGGGGAGTCACTTCTCTACTTATTTGTGAGGTTCTTAGCTGTGTGATGGAGGGTCAGTCCTCTAATTATTTGTGAGGTTCTTAGCTGTGTGATGGGGGTCACTTCTCTACTTATTTGTGAGGTTCTTAGCTGTGTGATGGGGGTCACTTCTCTACTTATTTGTGAGGTTCTTAGCTGTGTGATGGGGGTCACTTCTCTACTTATTTGTGAGGTTCTTAGTTGTGTGATGGGGGGGGGGGGGTCTCTTCTCTACATATTTGTGAGGTTCTTAGCTGTGTGATAGGGGGTCACTTCTCTACATATTTGTGAGGTTCTTAGCTGTGTGATGGGGGGGTCAGTCCTCTAATTATTTGTGAGGTTCTTAGCTGTGTGATGGGGGTCACTTCTCTACTTATTTGTGAGGTTCTTAGCTGTGTGATGGGGGTCACTTCTCTACTTATTTGTGAGGTTCTTAGCTGTGTGATGGGGGTCACTTCTCTACTTATTTGTGAGGTTCTTAGCTGTGTGACGGAGGTGTCACTTCTCTACCTATTTGTGAGGTTCTTAGCTGTGTGATGGGGGTCTCTTCTCTACATATTTGTGAGTTTCTTAGCTGTGTGATGGGGGGGTCAGTCCTCTAATTATTTGTGAGGTTCTTAGCTGTGTGATGGGGGGTCACTTCTCTACATATTTGTGAGGTTCTTAGCTGTGTGATGGGGGGGGGTCTCTTCTCTACATATTTGTGAGTTTCTTAGCTGTGTGATGGGGGGTCACTTCTATACTTATTTGTGAGGTTCTTAGCTGTGTGATGGGGGGGTCTCTTCTCTACATATTTGTGAGTTTCTTAGCTGTGTGATGGGGGTCACTTCTCTACTTATTGTTGAGGTTCTTAGCTGTGTGATTTAGGGTCAGTTCTCTTCTTATTTGTGAGGTTCTTAGCTGTGTGATTTAGGGTCAGTTCTCTTCTTATTTGTGAGGTTCTTAGCTGTGTGATGGGGGTCACTTCTCTACTTATTTGTGAGTTTCTTAGCTGTGTGATGGGGGTCACTTCTCTACTTATTGTTGAGGTTCTTAGCTGTGTGATTTAGGGTCAGTTCTCTTCTTATTTGTGAGGTTCTTAGCTGTGTGATTTAGGGTCAGTTCTCTTCTTATTTGTGAGTTTCTTAGCTGTGTCATGGGGGCAGTTCTCTACTTATTTGTGAGGTTCTTAGCAGTGTGATGGGAGTCAGTTCTCTACTTATTTGTAAGGTTCTTAGCTGTGTGATTTAGGGTCAGTTCTCTACTTATTTGTAAGGTTCTTAGCAGTGTGATGGGGGTCAGTTCTCTACTTATTTGTAAGGTTCTTAGCAGCGTGATGGGGGTCAGTTCTCTACTTATTTGTAAGGTTCTTAGCAGTGTGATGGGGGTCACTTCTCTACTTATTTGTAAGGTTCTTAGCAGCGTGATGGGGGTCAGTTCTCTACTTATTTGTAAGGTTCTTAGCAGCGTGATGGGGGTCAGTTCTCTACTTATTTGTAAGGTTCTTAGCAGCGTGATGGGGGTCACTTCTCTACTTATTTGTAAGGTTCTTAGCAGTGTGATGGGGGTCAGTTCTCTACTTATTTGTAAGGTTCTTAGCTGTGTCATGGGGTCAGTTCTCTACTTATTTGTAAGGGTCTTAGCAGTGTGATGGGGATCAGTTCTCTACTTATTTGTGAGTTTCTTAGCTGTGTCATGGGGTCAGTTCTCTACTTATTTGTAAGGGTCTTAGCAGTGTGATGGGGGTCAGTTCTCTACTTATTTGTAAGGTTCTTAGCAGTGTGAAGGGGGTCACTTCTCTACTTATTTGTAAGGTTCTTAGCAGTGTGATGGGGGTCACTTCTCTACTTATTTGTAAGGTTCTTAGCAGTGTGATGGGGGTCACTTCTCTACTTATTTGTAAGGTTCTTAGCTGTGTGATGGGGGTCACTTCTCTACTTATTTGTAAGGTTCTTAGCAGTGTGATGGGGGTCACTTCTCTACTTATTTGTAAGGTTCTTAGCAGTGTGATGGGGGTCACTTCTCTACTTATTTGTAAGGTTCTTAGCAGTGTGATGGGGGTCACTTCTCTACTTATTTGTAAGGTTCTTAGCAGTGTGATGGGGGTCACTTCTCTACTTATTTGTAAGGTTCTTAGCAGTGTGATGGGGGTCACTTCTCTACTTATTTGTAAGGTTCTTAGCAGTGTGATGGGGGTCACTTCTCTACTTATTTGTAAGGTTCTTAGCAGTGTGATGGGGGTCACTTCTCTACTTATTTGTAAGGTTCTTAGCAGTGTGACGGGGGTCACTTCTCTACTTATTTGTAAGGTTCTTAGCTGTGTGACGGGGGTCACTTCTCTACTTATTTGTAAGGTTCTTAGCTGTGTGACGGGGGTCACTTCTCTACTTATTTGTGAGTTTCTTAGCTGTGTGACGGGGGTCACTTCTCTACTTATTTGTAAGGTTCTTAGCTGTGTGACGGGGGTCACTTCTCTACTTATTTGTGAGTTTCTTAGCTGTGTGACGGGGGTCACTTCTCTACTTATTTGTGAGGTTCTTAGCTGTGTGACGGGGGTCACTTCTCTACTTATTTGTGAGGTTCTTAGCTGTGTGACGGGGGTCACTTCTCTACTTATTTGTGAGGTTCTTAGCTGTGTGACGGGGGTCACTTCTCTACTTATTTGTGAGGTTCTTAGCTGTGTGACGGGGGTCACTTCTCTACTTATTTGTGAGGTTCTTAGCTGTGTGACGGGGGTCACTTCTCTACTTATTTGTGAGGTTCTTAGCTGTGTGACGGGGGTCACTTCTCTACTTATTTGTGAGGTTCTTAGCTGTGTGACGGGGGTCACTTCTCTACTTATTTGTGAGGTTCTTAGCTGTGTGACGGGGGTCACTTCTCTACCCATTCTTCTTTTCTTTTTACTCTGCTAGTGTCCCTCCATGTACTTCATATTCTGTGTATTCTTCCTATTATGTGTTCTAGTATTCTTCCTGAGTGCGTAGGGTGTGTGGTTGTTTTATGGTGTGTTTTCTTCCTGAGTGCGTAGGGCGTGTGGTTGTTTTATGGTGTGTAGCTGCTGGTGTCTTTGGTCCTTTAATAAACTCAACTGGACGACAACTACCATTGTGGTCATGGTCCATCTGGAGTACAGTAGCATGTTTCCCCTTATCTTTGATCTAAGGTCAGTTTTGCATTTTACCCTCCTTATGGTTACGTTTATGATTGGGGGAGGGTAAGCTGATTCTAGATCTGTGGTTAGGGGGCAACTTCTCTTAGAGAGTCAACCAGACAGATGAGAGGGAGTGGGGGACAGATCAAATTGACCAGTCAGATGAGAGGAATCAGCGAGCGACAGCAGACAGAGACTAAACATCGTAAAACAGGAAGGAAGCTGCTGTGGCTGAATTACACAATGTAGTTACAACCCACACCTAAATATTTACCACTATCACCACGCTAGCCCCACCACTCCCTATCCCCTGCTCCATGATTACAGGGTTAGGGGATGTGTCTGCGTGTGTCTGTCTGTGTAGCTTATATGTGTGCGTGTGTGTATACGTATGTGTGTACCTAGGTCCGTGTGTGCGTGTGTGTTTGTGTGTGTGTGTGTGTTTGCGTGTGCCTGTCTGTGTAGCTTATATGCGTGCATGTGTATAAATGTGTGTACCTAGGGGGTGTACGTGGGGGGGTGTATGTCAAGGGGGGTTAGTCCTGTAGGGACCACCTAGGTGAACAATAGGCCTTTCATTGTGGCCCGAAAGATCCAGAGCTCCAGACAGGAAACCTCAGTCAGTGGCCCAGACGGAGTATCCCAGACTGGGGGAACCCGGGGGTAATTTGGCCTGCAGGTCTGGAGCCCACTCACTGGATGTGGGGTGGTAACAGAGGACAAGCAGTTGGTTGGATGGTGAGGGCTGGTGGAGGACAGGTCTGAAGCTGTGGGGGTGTACTAGGGGGTGACTTGGAGGTCCGTGTGCTGGATGAGGGTAGGCCAAGGTGTTTTGGGGTGAGGTGTAGGTAATTGGAGGGAGGGTATCAGTACCAGAGAGTATGTGTGTGTCTTTCTCTCTGTGTGTGTTACACAGATTGGATAGAGGACTGGTAGAAATCCTACGTAACAGATGCGAGCCAGTCAGCAGATGTTTAATCACTATTATTGTATTAGTGGTGAAATGAATAGGCAGATGTGTTGCTGATTGTTATGATATTACAGTAGTCAGATTACGCCAGTGATTAAGGATGTAGGTTCTACCCAGCTGGAACTGAGCTGCTTCCCCGGCCATAGTCTCAGTTAATCCTTCTACCCCGAAACAAATCCCTCTGTCATCCCTGCGATTCTGGGAAGAGGTTACACAAGCCACATACACACACACACAAGGGTACACACATTTTACATTACATTTGACATTTTAGTCATTTAGCAGACGTTCTTATCCAGAGCGACTTACAGTAGTGAGTCCATACATTTTCGTACATTTTTCATACTGGTCCCCCTTGGAAATCGAACCCACAACCCTGACGTTGCAAGCGCCATGTGCTACCAACTGAGCTACACACACACACAAGACACACATATGCACACACACACAAACCCACCCCTCCTGGGCCAGCTCTCATGTATGGTTTATAATACCAGGTTGGCCACTGCTCACAATGGTCATGTTTATCTGATCCTTATTAAAGTCCTGCTCACAATGGAACAGAAGGCCTGTGTCCTCATTTTGTCCTCTCTCTCTCTCTCTCTTTCTCTCCTCTCTCTCTCACTGCCTCTCTCTCTATCTCTCTCTCTCTCTTATTACTATAAACTGGGTGGTTCGAGCCCTTAATGCTGATTGGCTGACAGCCGTGGTATATCAGACCGTATTCCACGGGTATGACAAAACATTTATTTTTACTGCTCTAATTACGTCAGTAACCAGTTTATAATGGCAATAAGGCACCTCAGGGGTTTGTGGTATATGGCCAATATACCACGTCTAAGGGGTGTATCCAGGCACTCCGCGTTGCGTCATGCATTAGACCAGCCCTTAGCCGTGGTATATTAGCCATATGCCCCACTCCCTCATGCCTTATTGCTTGAATAGACAAGGGGCAGGCAAGAGGCAGGTCGAAGACAGACAGACGTTTGTAAACAGGTCAGAGTCAGATGAATGCAGGATGGCAGGCAGAATGGTACTGCAGGCGGGTTCAGGGCAGGCAGAATGGTACTGCAGGCGGGTTCAGGGCAGGCAGAATGGTACGGCAGGTGGCTTCAGGGCAGGCAGAATGGTACGGCAGGTGGCTTCAGGGCAGGCAGAATGGTACGGCAGGCGGGTTCAGGGCAGACAGAATGGTACGGCAGGTGGCTTCAGGGCAGGCAGAATGGTACGGCAGGTGGGTTCAGGGCAGGCAGAATGGTACTGCAGGCGGGTTCAGGGCAGGCAGAATGGTACGGCAGGCGGGTTCAGGGCTGGCAGAATGGTACGGCAGGCGGGTTCAGGGCAGGCAGAATGGTACGGCAGGCAGGATCAGGGCAAGCAGAAAAGGTCAGAACCGGGAGGACTAGAAAACAGGAACTAGAACAACAGGACTACGGAAAAACACGCTGGTAGGCTTGACGAGACAAGACAAACTGGCATCAGACAAACAGAAAACGCAGGTATAAATACACAGGAGATAATGGGGACAAATGGGAGACACCTGGTGGTGGGAGGAGACAAGCACAAGACAGGTGAAACAGATCAGGGTGTGATAGTTAGGTGCTACTGTCACTATTAACATAGGCTCTATCTTAACGTGAACGTGTAAGCAAGTAAACATTAGTAAATAACAAAGTAATAAAAAGATCATTGAAAAGTACTGAGTAATACGAGAGAGGGTCTGTACACTTAGCTGTCGTTATTCTCCTAAACCTCTGTCAAGGTTGCTGACAGTGTTAGCAGATGGTAGTCCATTGGTGCAGAGCAGTGGAGGCTGCTGAGGGGAGGACGGCTCATAATAATAGCTGGAATGGAGTCAACTGAATGGTATCATGGTTTCTATATGGTTGATACCAGTCATGTGACTCCAATCCAGCCATTATTACGAGCCGTCCTCCCCTCAGCAGCCTCCGCTGGTGCAGAGAGGCATAACACTGATGGTTGCTTCCCTTCATGGTGTACTCTATGTCCTGTGTGGCTCTGGAACATGGTTCCCTGTTCCAATATGATTTACTCTGTGTTAGTTGTGTATTCAACTGTACCAATGCAACTCCAATCCGTCCAAGGCAGATGAGTGATTATTACTTTAAGCGAGGGTGGAAATAAGGATTCATTTGGCATTTTCACTATGTAAACAGTCTCGCTCTGCGGATGGTCATGTATTGTAATGGATGCTGGTGGTTCATAACAGGAGCTGGAGGAGAAGGTGGCACAATGAGAGCATGGTGCCCTCGTGCCAGGTCTTTTCAGTTCAGGGAAAGTGTGCGTGCGTACGTGTGTGTGTGCGTATGTCCAATGTCCATGTGTGTGTGTGTGTGTGTGTGTGTGTGTGTGTGTGTGTGTGTGTGTGTGTGTGTGTGTGTGTGTGTGTGTGTGTGTGCGTGTGTGCGTGTGCGTGTGCGTGTGTGTGTGTGTGTGCTGGTGTGTATAAGTGGCCATTGTGCTGCAACCATAGAGGAGATGAAGAGTGTATTGTAACACAGAGCCACCAGCTCAGACCAGTCAGACCTATTTGGCATGCACCTGGCATCTCCTCAGACGTGGGACATTATTAATTGCTAATACATATTTATGTGGCACAAATTTGCCATTTGTTTATGCATAAAATTATCAATAGCGGTAGGGCGCTTAGCCAGAGAAAACGGTGACCTTTCTAAACAGTAATAAATGGAACCGTGTGTGTGTGTGTGTGTGAGGTATAGTCTGAGCGAGTGTTATCTACATGTCTGAAAGAGAGATTGTTTTTTAACAGAAAAGATGGTGGGAATTTTGTTCTCTTTCTTTGGAAATGCAGGAGAGTAGAAGCGAGTGTAGGCTGATAACCGGTGAGTCTGTTTGTGTGTATGTGTGTGTGTGTGTGTGTGTGTGTGTGTGTGTGTGTGTGTGTGTGTGTGTGTGTGTGTGTGTGTGTGTGTGTGTGTGTGTGTGTGTGTGTGTATGCATGTGTACTGTGCCCGAATGTGTGTATGAGTGTGTTTCTTTGAGTGTACATGTATATGTTTCCGTGCTGTCTGTGTATTTGCGTGCATAGTATTTGTGTATGTGTGTGTATTTGAGTATGAGTGTGTGGAGGGCAGAGTAGAGTGTTTGTAGTTCAGTCTGTGCCTCGCTGCAGGTGACTCCACTATCCTCCCTCGCCTATGCTTGACCTACTGGGCACGCTCAGTCACACTCAACTCAATAACGAATAAATTAGTCTCATTTCAAGTGACTCGTCCCCCTTTTTGCAAACACATTTACTTTCTATTAATGTCTGATCTCCTGTGTGCCAGCAGCCGAGGCAGAGTGGGATGGCTGTATTAACATACAGATTACAGAGGGCTCTTCACTGGGAATTGACATATACTTACAGACAGGCAGGCAGGCAGGCAGGCAGGCAGGCAGGCAGGCAGGCAGGCACGCCACACACACACACACACACACACACACACACACACACACACATCCTGGAGTCACTGACTTTCTCCCTTTTCTCTCTCCTCTCTCTCGCTTTCATCTTCTGTATATTTTGCACCTGTGGCGACTGACTCTGCATGTCTGTTTATGTACATCTGTTTTGCGCAACTTGTCTAATTCACACCCTCCTCTCTCCTTTCCCACTCCTCTCTCCCCCTCCTCTCTCTCTCTCTCTGTTCCAGGGTGAAGCCTCTCTCTGATGGGTATCCAGTCCACCCAGTCATCCCTTCAGGGACGTTAGTAGGTCAGCTGCTATTTTCATACTTCTGAATCCCAACACACCCTTGTTCACCCCTCCCCAGGTCTCTACTGTCCACACTTACTCACTCTCCCCTAGTTCTGTATTGTACGGCTTAAAACACACTTCCCGAAAAGACCTTCAGTGAACCGATGTCGTTGGGGCCTAAGTTATAGATAGACCTATTAGGTAAAGAAGACAGGGGCTTGGTGGTGAGCCTTGTCACTAAAGTGTATATAGACGGGACTATAACCCACCCGGATAACCCTGATGGCCTCAACATGAAAGACATCACATCATCAGGCCTCAGCCTCTTTCCTAACTGAGCAGCTTTCATGTGGCCTTCACCGGGTCACGCTGCGCTCCGGCCAGTTTCCATGACTACACCACACATTCAGCCAATCAGGCCCTCCTGTTCGCCCCCAGCGGAAACAGTGGGCAGCCAATAGCCATCACATCACTGGCGTGGATCTACAGAGAGAGGGGAACAGGGGGAGAGAGACCTTTAGTGCTTAGCCAAGGCCTTCACCCTATACAAGAACAGGGGCTGAGGACTGTGGATTAGAGGAGGAACACTGGGACGACTATAAGGACAGTTAAGACAGGACATGTGGATGGGGCTCAAGAATGGACAGAAGGACAAAGAGGACAGTGCTGAGGGACAGTAGGGGAGATGTTGACTGTGAACTGCAGACAGCGAGACAAGAGGGAAGAGAATTTAAGTAGGTACTATCGGGACACACAGGGGCTATGGGGATAGTGGAGTGGGACAGTACATAAGGGGCTATGGGGACAGGACATAGGGGATAGGGTCCATCCTGGGCCAGATGGAGAGGTCTTTGTGTGTCGGAGGAACAACAATAGAGGGCCAGCTGAGAGAACTGTCCTGACCACTGGTCCTCAGAGAGCAGACTACACACACACACACACACACACACACACACATCACCGTGGTGTGTCACTGCTGTCCCTTCAGCTGCCAACGCGGCCAGCCGGAAAGCTCTGTCCCCAAATCAGATAGTTTTTCTGTCAGATCCACTAGAGTGCTACGCCTCACAGGGCATGATATTGTCTGACATATTGGTTAGCTCCTCTCCCTCTATACCTCTCTCTCTCCCTCTTTCCCTCTCTCCCTCTGTCCCTATTGCTCTTTCTCTCTCTGTCCAGGAAACAAAGCCACACATGGAGACCCAGAATGGAGTGGTTGGTGCAGATTCACAAAATATTGTACAATAATACACAATGAAGTGTAACTGGGCTAGGCTAAGAGGTCAGTGGATTGAAATTGAGTTTTTTAGTTTCTTGTTGTTGTGTGCATGATGTACACCACCTGAGCCTTTATGCTATGGGTTTCCCTCTTCACTGCTACCCTGACTGTTTTATTCTAGGTCTGTTACGGTCTCTCTCTCTCTCTCTCTCTCTCTCTCTCTCTCTCTCTCTCTCTCTCTCTCTCTCTCTCTCTCTCTCTCTCTCTCTCTCTCTCTCTCTCTCTCTCTCTCTCTCTCTCTCTCTCTCTCTCTCTCTCTCTCTCTCTCTTTCTTTGTCTTTCTCTGTCTCTCTCTCTGTTGCTCTCTTACGGTCTCTCTCTCTCTCTCCTTCCCTCTCTCTCTCTGTCTCTGTCTCTGTCTCTCTCTCTGTCTCTGATGTATAATGTGTCCAGAAGCAGCAGGAAACAGTGCTGTGGAGCAGGAAGTAGTTGGGCTGTAAAGTTGTTTTAGAACTAGTGACCCTCTTGACTTCTAGATGTAACATCCTCTTCCTGACTCCCTAAAGCCCTGATGTCCACGTATAACTGTGTGTGTGTGTGTGTGTGTGTGTGTGTGTGTGTGTGTGTGTGTGTGTGTGTGTGTGTGCACGCGTGCAATACTGCCCGCCCTACTTGTTACGATTCCATCTATGTATATCTGTGTATGTAGCAGCTGACGATAGAAACAGATAGAGTGGCTGATGGAGGTTGTGAGCTCTTGGGTGTTTAAGCTGAGGAGATGAATGACTGTCCTGCACTGGACCCTGTATATACCACACACACACACACACACAAACACACACACCATCTCTGTGTATACCAGCCGTCAGTTCTTTAGTGGATGGTAACAAAGGGTGTGTTTAGCCCAGGGTAGCAATGTAAATACATGGAGAGTAATGGAGGTGATTGTACTGCAGTTGTATACAGCAGACAGAGTGAGTAGGACAGAGCCTTTTAACTGGGCTCATGGCCCCTGGAATAACACACTGAGGAATACGCTACCCATCGCACGTCCACCTACTGCAGGCCTGTCCAGAGGCTGCCTCCCAAATGGGACTCTATTCCCTGTATGGTGCACTTTGAAAGTAGTGCACTGTGTAGGGAATAGGGTGCCAATTGGGACACGTACAGACTGCCTACTGACCTCTAAGACAGGGCTTTTACTGAACAGTGGAGGAATAGTACCTGTAGAATAATTATGGGACTGTAATTGCAGCATAATAACAGTAGGATTGTTATGGTTAATGTCACTCACTGTTTGGTGTGTGGCCTCACACACACACACACACACACACACACTCTCCACAGGCTGCAGTGGGAACACATCATCTGTCACCCAGACCTTCTCAGTGGGCGACAGATTGTCCTGGCGGTATACCTCATAGTCCCTTATGTGTGTGTTCCTTATAGTCTCCTGTGTGTGTGTGTGTGTGTGTGTGTGTGTGTGTGTGTGTGTGTGTGTGTGTGTGTGTGTGTGTGTGTGTGTGTGTGTGTGTGTGTGTGTGTGTGTGTGTGTGTGTGTGTGTGTGTGTTCCTCATAGTCCCCCAGCACGCTCAATATGTTGATTGTATTCCCTTATGTGTGTGTGTGTGTCCCAGCATGCCCAATATGTCCGTTATATTCCCAGTATGAGTCTTCCCAGGAAGCCCAGTGAGAGAGGCCAGAGCCATGTCGAGGGTACGTGTAATCCAATTGTAAGTGGTGTATTGGCAGTGCTCTGTGTCCGTTAGTTAGCATAGCACATCATGTAGCGGCAGAAAAGCCCTGTTTGAAACAGGCAATACCCAGCCTGTAGGACCAAGTCGAGGACGAGACCCATCCATCAATCAGAAGACCAAGTTATTTATACAACGCACGCTAACTCGAGCACACACACACACAGAACAAATGAATCCAACATCAATGGATTTCCCAGCACACGTTCTGCACAGCCGACGGTCAGTTTTTAACCTGAAGCCCGGGTCAGTGTGTGATCAACCCAACCCTCATAACCATCATAAATAAGTCAAATAAAATAAATCCGCACATCAATTAAACATCAATACGGCTCCATTCTATAGCTAAATATAATAGAGCATTCAGAGTGATGTTCAATAACCCAGCACCGCCTGGCGTGCAACGCTTTCAAGAGTGTTCATAAATAAACATTACCTGGTTTTTGGTTTGTTCTCCTTCTGTGAGAAAAATCTCTCTATCCCTCCTTCCCTCCCTCTGTGTGTGTGTGTGTGTGTGTCTGTGTGTGAGTGTACAGAGTATTGTATTCTTCATTCGGGTATAGCTCCCCTCCTGTGTGTTAATGGAAAGATTATCCCTCTGAGGCTCTCTCTCCTTGATATGAGAGCGAGAACGAGGAAAACAGAGAACAGGTAGTTTGATTATCATCCACCTCTCTGTGTGGTTGGGTGATATCCAATTAGGATCGTTAAACAACAAAACACAACCATCAGTGGGAGAATTGTTAGACTACAACCAATCGTTTAATAGAATACTCTGGAGGTCCTAATATGTACTGCCTCCTAGTATTCTCTCTTCTCTTTAGTTGACTAATTATCTGTGATTATAGTGTCTCAAGAGAAACATTACAAATACTCTATAAGCTGGTAAATACATAACTTATCACTTAAGAGACGGGTGTCTATTAGCATGTAATAATGTGGTCTAAAATGGATACTTGGTAGTGTTTATAAACATGTAAAAACATCATCAACATGTGTTCATTTTCATATAATAACCAATTCCCGGCGATGTAACCAATGAGAAGCAAGAGTATTGTGTGATAATTGCCTCTACACGCTTTCCGCGCTCTCTCAATATCTCTCACTATCTCTCTCTCTCTCTCAATCTCTCAGTTTCTCTCACTATCTCTCTCTCTCAATATCTCTCACTATCTCTCTCTCAATCTCTCTCTCTCTCAATATCTCTCTCAATATCTCTCACTATCTCTCACTATCTCTCACTATCTCTCTCTCAATCTCTCTCTCTATCAATATCTCTCTCTCTCAATATCTCTGTCTATCTCTCTTTCTTAATCTCTCTCTCTCTCTCTCTCTCTCAATATCTCTCTCTCAATCTCTCTCTCTCAATCTCTCTCTCTCAATATCTCTCACTATCTATCTCTCAATCTCTTTCTCTCAATATCTCTCTCTCTCTAAATATCTCTCTCTCAATACCTCTCAATCGCTCTCTCTCTAAATCTCTTTCTCTCTCTCAATATCTCTCTCTCAATCTCTCTCTCTCAATATCTCTCTCTCTCTCTAAATATCTCTCTCTCAATACCTCTCAATCGCTCTCTCTCTCTAAATCTCTCTATCTCAATCTCTCTCCCTCTCTCTCTCTCTCTCCATCTATCTAAGTGTACCATGTGGTGAGCTGGGACCTCCTTACCACACAGTGTGATTAAACGCTCTGTGATTTGTAATGGAATCTAAAACCATTAACTCAACATGCAGATACAAACGTCTCTGCCGGGATGGAATGTGAGTGCATATTGTGTGAGTGCCATGTCGAGAAGGAATTTAATCAAATTGTGTGTGTGAGTGAGGAGGGGGGAGGATGTTGCGTAGAACCAAATGGAATGTGACATCTCATATTTGGGTTTTCACTATCTGTTAGATAGAGACCTAGATCAGTGAACACAATTGAATGGTTACATTATATTGATGGTATTCGCCTCTTGAATATAGGCCTACATATTCAGACACAAACGTGTGTGTGGTTGTTTAGTGTGTGTGGTTGTTTAGTGTGTGTCTGAACCAGAGCAGCTCCATTGGCTCGGTCGGGGGTGTTTCCACCCAAGCAGAGAGGAGCGGCTGCAGTCATCATCACCTCTAATTCCATAGAGACACAAAGAGCACCCAGGCATTGTCTCTCTCTCTCTGTGTGTGTGTGTGTGTGTGTGTGTGTGTGTGTGTGTGTGTGTGTGTGTGTGTGTGTGTGTGTGTGTGTGTGTGTGTGTGTGTGTGTGTGTCAGTCCCCCGTGAGGCCTGGGGGTTACAGGCAGCTTGGTGACAGTGCAGATGGGATAACATATGACATGAGAGGGTGTGTGTGTGAATGTGTGTGTGTGGGGCGGGACAGTGAAGGTCCATCTGGACTCCTCTGATCCGCCAGGGCTCCCTCTGCTCCTCTACTGAGCTGGGGAGAGAGGACAGCCTCAGACCCTGATCCACCCATCCACCATCACAGACCTCCAGGAGGGAGGTCATGCAGCCACACTAACAACAGACCATAATGCATCTATTTTTTGTTGTCCCCTTACAGCATTGTGTTTGTAGGCGTAGGTGGAGAGTGTGTCCTTTTCCTTCTGTTTGTATAGTTGAATAGTACACTGTATATTCCATAGTGTTGATACTATAGCGTTCATTGGCTCAGTTCCCTCACGGTAGTATTTGTTCTGGTTGGCTTGTCAGCAGAGAACTGGAGAGAAGAGGAGAGGATGCAGGCTGTGTGTGTAGTGTGGATGAGAGAGCGACTGGACTGGAGGGACTGAGGGAGCGGTCTGTTCTAGGGCCTTTGGCCAGGGCCTGGATAGAGGGAAAGAGCGAGGGAGTGAGGGAGAGAAAGAAATGGGAGGGAGGATGAGGTAGGGGAAAGAGTGATAGAGAGTGTCAGCAAAACAATGCAGTCAGCGGGGTCCCTCTGTCCAATTACAGTGAGACGGGGACGCTAAAGAGGAATTAATGACGGTTGACAAGTGCAATTAATAATTAAAGCAGAGCCGCGAGTCATGCAGCTAGCATATGACAATAGCAAAGGTTACTGTATCTGACAGATTGGCCTTGCGTGTTTACCCCCCCTCTCTCTCTCTCTCTCTCGCTCTCTCTCTCTCGCTCACTCAATCTCTCTCTCTCTCGCTCTCTCTCTCTCTCTCTCTCTCTCTCTCTCTCTCTCTCGCTCTCTCTCTCTTGGTATTTGTCTATCTGTCACTCAGTCTCTCTGTCATCCCCCCTCTCTCTTTCTGTGTACAGTGACCTGTAATTTTGGCACTTACATCTACACCCCCCTCCCCCTCCTTTCTCCTCTTCCCCTTTTCCTCTCTTTCACATCACATCTCATCAGTCCAGCTCTGTGACGCCCCCCCCCCTCCAGTCCGTCCGTCCGCGGCATTATGAGTGAGACAGCTTTCACTTTCAGGTGTTGACAAGCCTGTTTGAAATTCGTGTGTTAGATGGTTTAGAGGAGGGGAGAGTGAGTGAGGGGGAGGGGGGGGGGGGGGGGCAGGGTGGGGGAGACAAGGGGCTGGGGCTGAAGCATCATTAGCATATCAAAGCTTGAAGCTCTGGGTCCTAATGGTAATTATGCTGCCCACAATTGGCGCTCGCTGGTTGGATCATAACAACAAAAAAATGGAGAGAGGGGGGTCTAGGGTTTTAGAATTGGCCGTGGCTTTCAGGTTATGTTAATACAGCTCATCTATTTAATTAGAGGCTGGCGCAGGGCTTTGTTTACATCTGACGTGCCTGTCTAAGGGAGAGAGAGGGGAGAGAGAAAGGGGAAGAAAGCAAAGCGCTCTGGTTGGTTGGTGGGATGGAGGATGGAGAGAGAGAGAGAGCGGTGAGAGCAACTGCGGTGGTTTGAGCCGTAATGAGGTCCGCTGTGGATGGACCTTTGATGGGCCTCCTGGCTCCTCCTCTCCCGGTTTCTCCCTGGAGTGGGCCGGAGACCAGGGAATAGGGCCGGAGCCAGGACTCACTGACTGACTGCCTGACTGGCTGCACAAACCTGGCCAGCACCCTGCTTGCTCGCCTTGTGTGTGTGTGTGGTTTGTTCTTTTGAGTGTGTGTTCTTCTGGTGTGTGTGTCCTTTGGAGTGAGGAAGGGAGAGAGTGTATTTATGTGTGTCAGTGTATTTGTTTTTGCCTGTGTGTATGCGCATGGATGAGATGCAAGAGTTCTGATAGGTATAGTTCTGATGGCGATATCGAAGCTCACTTAGGGAAAGTGAGCATGAGAATGAGGAGTAAATAAGAGCAGCATGTCCTATGTCACAATAAGCCATCTTCCCTCTTTATCTATGTATGAAGTACAGTGTTAGGGCAACAGTCAGCACTAGATTGGATATTGCATGTGACTGACACAGAGTAGAATAAGCATGTGTATTACCGCTCAGTTGCAAAATGGTATTGTGTGTTCACGATTGAGCACAAGAAAGGAAGTGAGGTGATGGAGAGAAAGACAGGACTGGTAGGTCGTCGAGGTGGCGACAAAGTGGATAGAGGCCATCGTACGGGCTCCTGAACAATTCTGCTATTTTGTTTGAAACGCTGATTTTGCACATAATGTCCCCTCCAATATTCCGATTGACCGAAAACAGCTTCTGGACATCAGAACAGTGATCGCAAACCTCAGTTAGGACAATAAAATTATACTTGAGTCGAATGAGTCGGCAGCTCTGGACTCTCCGCTTACTGCAGACCAGGCCATAATTCCCGGGAGTTGAGAAAGAGGCAGGCGAGCCAGGGTCCTGACAAGACTACGTGGGGGAGCACATAGACTGCCATTGCCCTTTGTTCTATCGGTGAACGTGCAATTACTTGAGAACAAACTGGAAGCTCCGTTCGAGACTATCCTATCAACGGGACCTAAAAAAATGTAATATCCTATGTTTCTCAGTGTAGTGGCTGAACGAGGACATATACGTACATCTCGCAGATTTTTCTATGCATCGTCAAGACTGGACGGCAGACTCAGGTAAGACGTAGGGAGGAGGCGTTTGTCTCTTTGATAATAATAGCTGGTGCGTGCAATCTCTGAAATTATGGAAGTCTTGAGTTTTTGCTCACCTGAGGTAGAATACCTCATGATGAGCTGGAGACAGTACAATTTACCAAGAGCTTTGATCTGTTTTTTTCCCGTTTACCACCACAAACCGATGCTGGCACTAGGACCGCACTGAACGAGCTGTATAGGGCCATAAGCAAACAAGAAAATGCACATCCATTCCTCTTATGCACTCACACTTGGTAGTACCCAACTCGCTAACGACCATCAGGTTCTAATGGCCTGGTACTCAGGGCTCTGTTGTCCCTCCATCAGGTCCTAATGGCCTGGTACTCAGGGCTCTGTTGTCCCTCCATCAGGTCCTAATGGCCTGGTACTCAGGGCTCTGTTGTCCCTCCATCAGGTCCTAATGGCCTGGTACTCAGGGCTCTGTTGTCCCTCCATCAGGTCCTAATGGCCTGGTACTATTGTCCCTCTCACTCTGAAATCAATGCAAATGAAATCGAAAATTACATCAAAAATGTGCTTTAAAAACTCACCTCACTTGATCAATTTTTTTTTTTTTTGAATTTTACCCCTTTTTCTCCCCAATTTCCCAATTTCCCCAATTTCGTGGTTTCCAATTGTTGTAGTAGCTACTATCTTGTCTCATCGCTCCAATTGTTGTAGTAGCTACTATCTTGTCTCATCGCTACAACTCCCGCTACAACTCCCGTACGGGCTCGGGAGAGACGAAGGTTGAAAGTCATGCGTCCTCCGATACACAACCAACCAAGCCGCTGCTTCTTTAACACAGCGCACATCCAACCCGGAAGCCAGCCGCACCAATGCGCCGGAGGAAACACCGTGCACCTGGCCACCTTGGTTAGCGTACACTGCGCCCAGCCCGCCACAGGAGTCGCTGGTGCGCGATGAGACAAGGACACCCCTACCGACCAAGCCCTCCCTAACCCGGGCGACGCTAGGCCAATTGTGCGTCGCCCCACGGACCTCCCGGTCGCGGCCGGTTACGACAGAGCCTGGGCGCGAACCCAGGACTCTGATGGCACAGCTGGCGCTGCAGTACAGCGCCCTTAACCACTGCGCCACCCGGGAGGCCATGGTTGATCAATTTGAAGAAAGAGGTTCAACAACAGGTTAAAACTGAGTGAAAAACATGTTTGTTGTGGATGTTGTTTCAAAGCCTAACACAATGAAATGGACAGCGCTTTTAGGGTGATGTTTAATTCAAAACACCCATAGACATATTAGAGCTTATGCGTACTCTCACCACATATGCTGCTGGTACTGTCCATTATCTGTCATGTAGTCACTTTACCCGTACCTATATAAACATAGCTACCTCAATTACCTTGTACCCCATGCACATCGACACGGTACTGGTATTCCCTTAATATAGCCATTTTATTTCTACTCCCTGTGTATAGCCATGTTATTTTGACTCCCTGTATATAGCCATGTTATTTTGACTCCCTGTATATAGCCATTTTATTTCTACTCCCTATGTATAGCCATGTTATTTTGACTCCCTGTGTATAGCCATGTTATTTTGACTCCCTGTATATAGCCATGTTATTTTGACTCCCTGTATATAGCCATTTTATTTCTACTCCCTGTGTATAGCCATGTTATTTTGACTCCCTGTATATAGCCATGTTATTTTGACTCCCTGTATATAGCCATGTTATTTTGACTCCCTGTATATAGCCATGTTATTTTGACTCCCTGTGTATAGCCATGTTATTTTGACTCCCTGTGTATAGCCATGTTATTTTGACTCCCTGTGTATAGCCATGTTATTTTGACTTCCTGTATATAGCCATGTTATTTTGACTCCCTGTGTATAGCCATGTTATTTTGACTCCCTGTATATAGCCATGTTATTTTGACTCCCTAGCCATGTTATTTTGACACGTTATTGTTATTCGTTATTCACTGTGACATGATGGCGCCGACCGAGATGGTCGCTTCGCATTCTTAAGAAACTATGCAGTATTTTTTTTTTTCATGTATTATTTCTTACATTGTTACCCCAGGAAATCTTAAGTGTTATTACATACAGCCGGGAAGAATTATTGGATATAAGAGCAACATCAACTTACCAACATTACGATCAGGAATACAACTTTTCCAAATCAGATCCTCTCTTTGGACCACCACCCAGGACAATGGACCTAATCCCAGCAGCTGACCAAAAACAATGGCGACGCAGAAGGGGCAGACGGAGTGGTCTTCTGGTCAGACTTCGTAAACGGGCACATCGCTCACCGCCAATGTCCAGTCTCTCGACAACATGGTAGACGAAATTCGAGCGAGGGTTTATTTCCAGAGAGACAGAGATTAACGCCGACAGAGATAAACAACTCTCTGTGACGAGGAAGGGCGGGGGTGTGTGCTTTATGATGAACAACTCTTGGTGCAATCATAACAACATACAATAACTCAAGTCCTTCTGTTCACCTGTTCATCAAGTTTGCAGATGACACAACAGTAGTGAGCTTGATAACCAACAACGACGAGACAATCTACAGGGAGGAGGTGAGGGCACTCGGAGTGTGGTGTCAGGAAAACAACCTCTCACTCAGCGTCAACAAAACAAAGGAGATGATGGACTTCAGGAAACAGCAGAGAGTGCACCCCCCTATCCACATCGAAGGGACAGCAGTGGAGAAGGTGGAAAGTTTTAAGTTCCTGGGTGTACACATCACAGACAAACTGAAATGGAGGCCTGAAATGGAGGCCTGAAATGGTCCACCCACACAGACAGTGTAGTGAAGAAGGCGCAACAGCGCCTCTTCAACCTCAGGAGGCTGAAGAAATTTGACTTGTCACCCAAAACTCTGACTAACTTCTACAGATGCACAGTCGAGAGCATCCTGTCGGTCTGTATCACAGTCTGGTACGGCAACTGCACCGCCCTCAACCGCAAGGCTCTCCAGAGGGTGCTGCGGTCTGCACAACGCATCATCGGGGGCAAACTACCTGCCCTCTATGACACCTACATCGCCCGTTGTCACAGGAAGGCCGTAAAGATCATCAAGGGCAACATCCACCCGAGCCACTGCCTGTTCAGACCGCTATCACCCAGAAGGCGAGGTCAGTACAGGTGCATCAAAGCTGGGACCGAGAGACTGAAAAACAGCTTCTATCTCAAGGCCATCAGACTGTTAAATAGCCACCACTAACTCAGAGAGGCTGCTGCCTACACTGAGACCCGATCACTGGACACATTAATAAATGGATAACTAGTCACTTTAAACAATGCCACTTTAAATAATGCCACTTTAATAATGTTTACATATCTTACTTTACTCATATCATATGTACCGTATATACTGTATTTCATATCATCTACTGCATCTTGCCTACGTCGCTCGGGCCATCGCTCATCCATATATTTATATGTACATATTCTCCATCACCCCTTTAGATTTGTGTTCAGTAGGTAGTTGTTGGGGAATTGTTAGATGACTTGTTAGATTTGTGTTCAGTAGGTAGTTGTTGGGGAATTGTTAGATTACTTGTTAGATTTGTGTTTAGTAGGTAGTTGTTGGGGAATTGTTAGATTACTTGTTAGATTTGTGTTTAGTAGGTAGTTGTTGGGGAATTGTTAGATGACTTGTTAGATTTGTGTTCAGTAGGTAGTTGTTGAGGAATTGTTAGATGACTTGTTAGATTTGTGTTCAGTAGGTAGTTGTTGGGGAATTGTTAGATGACTTGTTAGATTTGTGTTCAGTAGGTAGTTGTTGGGGAATTGTTAGATGACTTGTTAGATTTGTGTTCAGTAGGTAGTTGTTGGGGAATTGTTAGATGACTTGTTAGATTTGTGTTCAGTAGGTAGTTGTTGGGGAATTGTTAGATGACTTGTTAGATTTGTGTTCAGTAGGTAGTTGTTGGGGAATTGTTAGATTACTTGTTAGATTTGTGTTCAGTAGGTAGTTGTTGGGGAATTGTTAGATGACTTGTTAGATTTGTGTTCAGTAGGTAGTTGTTGGGGAATTGTTAGATTACTTGTTAGATTTGTGTTCAGTAGGTAGTTGTTGGGGAATTGTTAGATTACTTGTTAGATTTGTGTTCAGTAGGTAGTTGTTGGGGAATTGTTAGATTACTTGTTAGATTTGTGTTCAGTAGGTAGTTGTTGGGGAATTGTTAGATTACTTGTTAGATTTGTGTTCAGTAGGTAGTTGTTGGGGAATTGTTAGATTACTTGTTAGATTTGTGTTCAGTAGGTAGTTGTTGGGGAATTGTTAGATTACTTGTTAGATTTGTGTTCAGTAGGTAGTTGTTGGGGAATTGTTAGATTACATGTTAGATTTGTGTTCAGTAGGTAGTTGTTGGGGAATTGTTAGATTACTTGTTAGATTTGTGTTCAGTAAGTAGTTGTTGGGGAATTGTTAGATTACTTGTTAGATTTGTGTTCAGTAGGTAGTTGTTGGGGAATTGTTAGATTACTTGTTAGATTTGTGTTCAGTAGGTAGTTGTTGGGGAATTGTTAGATGACTTGTTAGATTTGTGTTCAGTAGGTAGTTGTTGGGGAATTGTTAGATTACTTGTTAGATTTGTGTTCAGTAGGTAGTTGTTGGGGAATTGTTAGATTACTTGTTAGATTTGTGTTCAGTAGGTAGTTGTTGGGGAATTGTTAGATTACTTGTTAGATTTGTGTTCAGTAGGTAGTTGTTGGGGAATTGTTAGATTACTTGTTAGATTTGTGTTCAGTAGGTAGTTGTTGGGGAATTGTTAGATTACTTGTTAGATTTGTGTTCAGTAGGTAGTTGTTGGGGAATTGTTAGATTACTTGTTAGATTTGTGTTCAGTAGGTAGTTGTTGGGGAATTGTTAGATTACTTGTTAGATTTGTGTTCAGTAGGTAGTTGTTGGGGAATTGTTAGATTACTTGTTAGATTTGTGTTCAGTAAGTAGTTGTTGGGGAATTGTTAGATTACTTGTTAGATTTGTGTTCAGTAGGTAGTTGTTGGGGAATTGTTAGATTACTTGTTAGATTTGTGTTCAGTAAGTAGTTGTTGGGGAATTGTTAGATTACTTGTTAGATTTGTGTTCAGTAGGTAGTTGTTGGGGAATTGTTAGATTACTTGTTAGATTTGTGTTCAGTAGGTAGTTGTTGGGGAATTGTTAGATTACTTGTTAGATTTGTGTTCAGTAGGTAGTTGTTGGGGAATTGTTAGATTACTTGTTAGATTTGTGTTCAGTAGGTAGTTGTTGGGGAATTGTTAGATTACTTGTTAGATTTGTGTTCAGTAGGTAGTTGTTGGGGAATTATTAGATTACTTGTTAGATTTGTGTTCAGTAGGTAGTTGTTGGGGAATTGTTAGATTACTTGTTAGATTTGTGTTCAGTAGGTAGTTGTTGGGGAATTGTTAGATTACTTGTTAGATTTGTGTTCAGTAGGTAGTTGTTGGGGAATTGTTAGATTACTTGTTAGATTTGTGTTCAGTAGGTAGTTGTTGGGGAATTGTTAGATTACTTGCTAGATTTGTGTTTAGTAGGTAGTTGTTGGGGAATTGTTAGATTACTTGCTAGATTTGTGTTTAGTAGGTAGTTGTTGGGAATTGTTAGATATTACTGCACTACACTTGCATTAACATCTGCCAAGCATGTGTATGTGACCAATATGATTTGATTTGCATGTATTTATTACTCCTGTTTCATTTTTAAATATTTGTCTTTAATTCTGCATAGTTGGAAAAGGACTTGTAAGTAAGCATTTCACTGTTAGTATACACCTGTTGTTTACGAAGCAAATAAAATAGAGTTGATTTGAGGAAGAGAGTGTTGTGATGGTTAAAAGAGTCTTTAGGTCAGCTCAGAACCAACCCTGTGTGAAAACTACCTCATTAATAAACAGAGAGAGATGGAGAGCGAGAGAGGCGAGGAGAGAGAGAAAGATGGGGAGAGAACGAGGTTGAGAGAGGTGGGGAGAGAGAGAGAGAGTGAGAGAGAAAGAAGAGATTTGCAAGAGCGCGAGAGAGAGGGAACAGGCCTCCTGCGATCACGCTGTTTAACAACAACGCTCGAGAGACCCGAGGCTGCAACGTCCACGCAACGGCTGTGCAATGTCTGCTCAACGTCTGTGCCGTGGACGAGGATGGAAGAGAAACAGACAGGCTGTGTCTCAACTGACACCCCTAGTCTCCATTCTCCTCGGCCAGGTCTCCATTGTTGAAAAGGTCTTCTGACCTCAATGTGACTTCCTGGATAAATGATGAAAGAAAAATTGTTCACTAATGTTGACCAGAGTACGCACAATTCCATCACAGCAGTTCATGATAAATTCTGTATTGACAATAGTATTACTACACTTTGTTGCTGGAGGAGGTTTAATGCAGTGTGATTGTTTTGGATGGCCTTTGTGTTAGTGTGTTGTCTGCTGAAAGGGGTTAGAGTGCAGGAGGCATCCACAGATTTCTGACAGCTAAATTAGGGTCTCTGTAGGAGGATAACAGTGAACAGACTCCTGTCCTCTTTTTCTCTCCTCCCACCTTCCTTCCTTCCTTCCTCCTTTCCCCTCACAGTGTATTCGAGTGCATCAGACACTCACACCTGCATGTGGCCTCGAGAACAGCCGTGGCGTCGCCTCGTAAGTGAGACGAGGAGCTTCTGACACCAATAACCTCCGAGTCTGTTAGCACTGCTGGACCACATGGCTTATAGGGATGGAGGGGAGGAGGAAAAATGGGAGAGTGGGAACAAGAGTAGTTTGAAAAGAGAGAAAGTGATTAAAAAAAAAACGAATAAATATAACAACAACAAAAAATATAATTGCCCCCTTACACTCAGTACCTGGTTGTGCCACCTTTAGTGACTTGGGTCCCAGTATGCCTGGCGAAAACCACACACTGCATTCCACAGCAAGAACCTTACACCAACGGTCAAGCATGGTGGTGGTAGTGTAATGGTTTGGGGATGCTTTACTGCCTCAGGACCTGGACAACTTGCCTTAATAGAAGGAACCATGAATTCTGCTCTGTATCAGAGAATTCTACAGGAGAAAGTCAGGCCACCTGTCTGTGAGCTGAACCTGAAACACAGCTGGGTCATACAGCAAGACAATGATCCAAAACACACAATCAAGTCTACATGAAAATGGTTAAAAAGCAACAAATTAGAAGTTTTGGGATGGCCTAGTCAAAGCCAAGACCTAATCACAATTGAGATGTTGTGGCAGGACTTGAAAACCCATAAATGTGGCGGAGTTAAAGCAGTTCTACACGTAAAAATGGGACAAAATTCCTCCACAGCAATGTGAGAGACTAATCAACAACTACAGGAAGCGTTTGGTTGGAGTCACACATGTTGTTGTTTTTCTTTCTAGAACGTCTCAACCAGTTTTTGAGTGTAAGGGGGAAATGACTTTTTCACGTAGCGGCATTGGATGTCGCATAACTTTGTTTCTGAAATAAATTAAATAAGTATGTGATTGTTGTTTTTTTTTTATTATTTGTTCACTCAGGTTCCTTTGTTCCTTTATTTAATTATTAGGTTTTGGTTGAAGATTTGATCAAATTCAGTATCAAAAATATGCAAAAGTAGAGAAAATTAGAAAGGGGGCAAATATTATTTCACAGCACTGTACCATGAGGCAGATGCATTGAAAATGGATGGTAATTATATTGGTGAACCTCCCTCTAAGCACATGTTAGTTGTTCCTCTGCTATCAGTACAAAGATCAGACATTTTGATTTTCTTTCTAGAATGTCTCTTTAAAAAATATCCCTCTCTCCACCTGGTTGGTCACAAATAGGTGTGTGTGTGCCTGTGCTTGTGTGTGTGTGTGTCCACGTGTGTTTTACCTCTTCTCTTATCATACCGGGCTCAGGTGTTCCAGCGGTCTGGAACATTCCAACAGGTGTTCCCTTGATCCAGTCAGAAACAGAGGAGACCCACTGCTGGATCCAGATAAGAGCCCTTACAGACGGACAACTCCATGATAGAATCTACTGCAGAAAGAACCGCAGCCAAGTTCAACAGCGGAAGTATTCTTTGTCAAAATGAAGAGCTGCGTTGCGTTTCTAAATCTGGGACACCTTGTGCACTTTGAATTGACTTATCAAATACATCTGGACACGCATTAAAGAAGAACAAATCGGTGCAGAACCAAAAATGTCTTTCCAATGACATGTTTGTAAAGCGACAAACTTGACTGTTATCTTGTTACGCTTTTAAAAATGGCTTGGGCTCAAAAGAAAGGATTTATTTACGAAGATGTTTCGATTTGTACTTTTTGCCTGGCGTGCCGCAAAGTCTTACCGCCTATAAACTGAACCCACGTGAATGTGAAGGATCTGAGCGATGATAGTTTCTGTAAAGAGTCATGAGGAGGAAAATCCAACACACAGCGACACACAGCTCAGTAGAAGATGGGTTGTGTAGAGGTAAGATTGAAGCATTTCCACTTTACCAGCAATGTAAGACCTTAACTTGTAGTTCTCTCTGTTCCGTTGTAGCTCTGCCGGGCCCATAAGTACAGTGTAATCTTCACTACACTTCTAATACACTGTCTGACTCTGTGTGCATCCCAAATGGCACCCTATTCCTGATATAGGGCACTACTTTTAACTAGAGCCCTATGGGGACCTGGTCAAAAGTAGTGCACTATGAAGGGAATAAGGTGTCATTTGGGATGCGGACAATGATTCTGTTCAGGTCAAGGGGGTTTCAATCCTGACTAGTTTGGTCTAAGATCTGAGAGGTTTCTCCCTCCCACTCAGACAACAGTTTAAGATGCAAGGACGGAATCTCTTGTTCTAGTTCAAAACAAATCAAGAACTGTAGCGAGATAATGTGACAAGACGTATAAGCCGGTTGAACAAGATCATCTTGTCTTGTACAAATGTGGGACTTTTTCATTACATGGACTCGAATTCCTTCTGAAGTATGTTTTGTTATATCCCCCAAAATCTCACTTGTTCTTGTCAGTGTGCATCGAAACATGTTGAAGGGAGATTTTTGAAAATGGCCTATGGCCTATGGGGTGTCTGTGAAATGTGCCAAATCTTCGAACGTTTTGTGTTGAATAAGCCTAGATTATATTGCTTTTATTACTTTCCTAGTTCCTCTCTTCCCGGGCCCATTCTGGCCTCCCTTTCACATGCCTCCTCCTCTGCTTGTATTTGGCAGTTAATTAAAGAGGGTTACCTGTGCATGTTTCCTGTGCTCGTTCGATAACGAGAGTATGTGTAAAGGATAGGGCATGCGTCTTTCTGAAGGTCACCACCAATTGGCTCTTTTATTGTCCAGCACCGATAGAAAGAACTAACCAAGACATCCCTTTCTCCATTTTTGTCTTGTGAAAAGGATTCCAATCATATTTGATAGTGAACAGCCTCTCTGAGTTTGGACATATGAGTCAATGTCTACGTCCCAAAATGGCACTCCATTCCCTATTTAGTGCACTACTTTTGAACAGACCCCTTTTTGGGTCCTGGTCACAAGTAGCGCGTTATAGGGTATAGGGTGTCATTTAGGATTCAGCCTATGTCTACACCTGAACAATATCTTCCATGGTCTCTGTGAAACAGAGCGTGTGCGTATGCGCGGTTGTGTGTGTGGTCTTTGCCTCTGTTCCAAGGCGTCGATTATCCTCAGTCAAATCATCCAAATTAGTTCAGTGCTGGGTGGATGATGGAAGATGTGCAAAGCGGCTATTGAAAGGAGCGTGGTGTATTGTAACGTTGTGTGTAGTGGTAGAGGGGTATGGAGGGGCAGCTGAACACTCCCCTCCTGGGCTGATAATAGTTTGATTGTACAACCATTATGAGCCCAAGGACTCAGGGAAGGGCCTTTCAAACTGCGTGTGTGTACAGTATGCGTGTCTGTGTGTGTGTGTGTGTGTGTGTGTGTGTGTGTGCGCGCGTGTGTGTGTGTGTTTAAGCACTCAACAACAGCTTCCTTCCCTCCCCAAGTCCCAAGGCTGTTGAACTTCAAAAATACTCTGAGCTACAGATATTTATCTATCTATGGACTTATCGATTTATCCAATATGTTTCTCTTTCACGTTTACCCCCCTCTATCAGTCTCTTCTTTCTCGCCCTTTTCTCACTCCCTCTCGTATTGTGACGATCTGACATCTTTAGTGAAGTCTAACACGTTTTGTGTAGGGTGAGAACAGAACAGAGGAGTATCAATGCTCTTTTATGTCCTGGAGGAAATATATGAGTCTTTCTCCAGTAATGAACGCTCTTTCAGGGCCCTGTAGAGACACATAGGGATGTATTGTCTTGGGTTCACACAGACACATCAAGGACCCAGGGTGCTTTGTGTTAGAACAAGTCATTTCTGTGAGCATTGATTTGGAATGAGGGATGAGAGAGAGAGAGAGAGAGAGAGAGAGAGAGAGAGAGAGAGAGAGAGAGAGAGAGAGAGAGAGAGAGAGAGAGAGAGAGAGAGAGAGAGAGAGAGAGAGAGAGAGCGAGAGAGAGAGAGAGAGAGAGAGTGTCTTAGAGGACTGAAAGAGTTTAAGCACAGTAAAAGCTTTAGACACTTCTAAGTCAAGAGGCTTTATGCTTTATGTGTGGATGTGCATGATGCACGGTGTACGTGTGTGTCTGTTGATACTGTACATGTGTGTTGATACACGCTGAACAAAGTAGAGGAATGTAAGGTGAGCTGGGTATAATAGCTGAGGCACACACCTACTGTTATCACCATTACCATCGTTATTACCATTACCATCATTATTACCATTACCATCATTATTATCATTATAATCATTATTATCATTATTACCATTACCATCAGTGTTATCATTATTACCATTACCATCATTATTATTATTACCATCATTATAATCATTATTATCATTATTACCATTACCATCAGTGTTATCATTACTATCATTATAATCATTATTATCATTATTACCATTACCATCATTATTATCATTACTATCATTATTATCATTACCAACATTATAATCATTACTATCATTATAATCATTCTTCTCATTATTACCATTACCATAATTCTTATCATTACCATCATTATTACCATTACCATCATTATTATCCTTACCATCATCTCAAAGACAGACATGCTCACCTATTCAGAACAGGGGATTGAGGGAGGGGTGGGGCGAAGGGAAGGAGAAAGAAAAGGGAAGAACAGACGGAGGACAGGAACATATGTGGGAAAAGGAAAGAGGAGACTTATGCAGAGTGAAAAGACGGGTTGGAGGGAACGAGTAGGAACGAGAGAGAGATTGAGAGAGATTGAGAGTGAGAACTGAGAGACGCTGAGCAAAGGAATATATCAGTATATATCTAGCTGGGATCATTATTGAGCTCTTGTAGTTGAGGTCGATGCCAACACGTCAGTGCTCTAGGACGGGCTCTTGTCAAGTTGTGGCAGCTCGCTGGGGAAGACACTGCCAGCCAGTGCCAACTGCCAACGCCGGAGAGATGCAGACAGGGAGAGGGAGGGATGATATGAAGTCAGATCATGGATTTAATTGTCTCTTTCTAATCAAATTAATTAGCACTCACAAGCTTGTCAGGAGCTGTGCTGATGATTGTCTTCTCTCCTTTTGTTTTAACGCCCTCTTTCGCCCTTCACGTGTTCACCCAAGCAGAAAGAGACCTCAGAGGCCTGTAGCTGCCGTGTATGACATGAGGAGTGTGTGAGTGTGGCAGGGAATGTTTGCGTGCTTGAGTGATCTTGTGTGTGTGTGTGTGTGTGTGTGTGTGTGTGGGTGGGTGTGCGCATGCGTTTGTGTCTGTTTGCGCAAGTATGTGTGTGACTTATGAGCACAGACAGGCATGGAACAGAATGTTTCAGGGTGTTTAACATCTAACAGCATGGAACAGCGTGTGTAAAATACCAGAACAAGAGTTCAATGACAAAACAGAGGAAGGAGAACAAGAGAGAGTTGGTAAATAATTTATTTCCAGCTCTGGCTCAGGGCACGTCTTATTGTCACTGTATAACAAGCACAAGGAAAGACCCACTCTGGTGTTATTAGTACTGAGGGTTGGAGAGAGGGAGAAGAGAGAGGGATGAGAGAGAGGGAGAAGAGAGAGGGAGAAGAGAGAGGGATGAGAGAGGGAGAAGAGAGAGGGACGAGAGAGAGGGATGAGAGAGAGGGAGAAGAGAGAGGGAGAAGAGAGAGGGAGAAGAGAGAGGGATGAGAGAGGGAGAAGAGAGAGGGAGAAGAGAGAGGGATGAGAGAGAGGGAGAAGAGAGAGGGATGAGGGACGGAGAAGAGCTATGGAGAAGAGAGCTGGATGAGAGATGGATGAGAGAGGGACGAGAGATTAATAAGAGAGGGACAAGAGAAAGGGATGAGAGAGAGGGAGAAGAAAGATGTATGAGAGGGAAAAGAGAGAGGGTTGAAAGAGAGGGATGAGGGAGGGAGAAGAGCTATGGATGAGAGAGGAGAAGAGAGCTGGATGAGAGAGGGACGAGAGATGGATAAGAGAGGGACAAGAGAAAGGGATGAGAGAGAGGGAGAAGAGAGATGGATGAGAGGGAAAAGAGAGGGAGAAGAGAGATGTATGAGAGGGAGAAGAGAGATGGATGAGAGGGATGTGAGAGAGGGAGAAGAGAGATGGATGAGAGGGATGTGAGAGAGGGAGAAGAGATATGGATGAGAGGGATGTGAGAGAGGGAGAAGAGAGATGGATTAGAGGGATGTGAGAGAGGGAGAAGAGAGATGGATGAGAGGGAAAAGAGAGAGGGAAAAGAGAGAGGAATGAGGAGAGGAGGAAAAGAGGATGGTAATGTCTTCTTTGATCCTCTCTCGTTAGCCCTTCCAGCTCGGTCAGACTGAGCTGGAAGGGCCCTAAGCACAGGCCGTCAGTCAAGTGTGTGTGTATGTGTGTGTGTTGGAGACCCTAAAAACACAGAGCATCCACTCTGTAATGTAGCCCAGGTGGAGGCGCTAGCAAAGCGTTCACACAGTGAACCTCTGTCCTCCAAACACATACACACACATACACACACATGCACACGCACTCTCCTCACTCTCCCTCAGTAGCTGTGTGTGTAGTCTGTGACGTGCTGTGTGTGGTAAATAGCTGGTTCTTTGTTAGAGGGGGCTTTGGGGCTGTCATTGTGTTGATTGTTTGGGGGAAGAGAAGAGAAGAGAGGACAGAAGAACAGAGAGAAGAGGCCTAGCTGGGCCTGGCAGCGAGGAGAGAGGAGAGAGGGGCCTGTCCTAATGACAGGAAGTCTTTAAAGTGGGAGCTGTATTTCATCTCTCTCTCAGCGGGGGCCGCTGGCCACAGACCCTCTTTGATCCGTACCGCGCCAGGAGCACAGCACTGCTAGTTAATTAACAGACCTCTTATGACACACACACACAGGGTAGAAACCCTCACGTGCACATAGGGAGAAAAGCACACACACACACACAAACATGAATGCGCACACACACACACACACACACACACACACACACACACACACACACACACACACACACACACACACACACGAATGCACACGCACACACACAGAGAAAACACATGAACACACACACATGGTTTCGCAATAACTCTCTAGGTCTGTTTCTACCATATAGGGACATGAACAGTAGTCTCTTCACCCCTGGTGTTTGGTTCACAGGGACCTCCAGAGGTTCCATCAGTACAGCTCTCTTCCCCCAGTGCTCTCTGTTTTAGCATCATTAGCGCTGTTCATTACCCTAGCCCTGCTCTAGCATTTAACTGCTATTACAAGTCATTTGTTAGCATTTACCTGCTAACTAGCTCTATGATTAATGCCATTTAATAAAGGCTAACACTCCAAACATGGCCAGAGCACTCCTATGATCTAAGAGAGGCCTTTTTAGGTCCAGCTCCTCTCTTTTCTGATTCTTGTGAGTAGCGATGAGTGGTTTTAGCTTAATGGCCGCAGCATTCGAAATGGCTTATTAGTGTTTTCACAAGTCACCGCTGCCTGCTCCTTGGTCGCAAAACCACCCGCTTGAGCCGTGCTTGAATCTAAGTGGAGACTGGGCCTTGGGTATCCCCCCAACAGACACACAGGGCAGGGCGCTTCACTCTGTACCCTAGCCTCTCAATTACCCAGCAGGCTTTTAGTGCCACTCCGCTCAACTACAGCAAATTACCCTGGACCCTGTCTCCACTTAGGGACGTGTGTGTGTGTTGCATGTCTGTGTGTGTGTGTGTGTGTGTGTGTGTGTGTGTGTGTGTGTGTGTGTGTGTGTGTGTGTGTGTGTGTGTGTGTGTGTGTGTGTGTGTGTGTGCATGTGTGTGTGTGTGTGTGTGTGTGTCCTTGTGTGTGTGTTTGAGTGTGTGTGTGAATGAAGTGCCCTGTCCTCTCTCATTATACCCTGGTTCCTGTCTGGCTCTCATTGTCTGGATCCTGCGCCCACAGAGAGCTACAGTGATGTACAGTGACACGACGTGTGTGTATTAGCGTGTGTGTTTGTGAGTGTGTGTGTATTAGCATTATGTGTGTGTACTTGTGTGTAATGCTCCCTGACACGCTGCGTCCTCTCTGTATAATAACAGTATCCTCTCCCGGCCTTTACCCCCTCACACACACTACCATCTCTCTGTCTACCACCACACTACCATCTCTCTGTCTACCACCACACTACCATCTCTCTGTCTACCACCACACTACCACCTCTCTGTCTACCACCACACTACCATCTTTCTGTCCCACTCAGACATTCCAAAGGCAGAAGCCACAATTGAACTTGTATCGCTCCACTGCCCACTGCCCTCCTTCCATCTCTTTTTCTCCCTCCCTCTATCCTACCACCAGCCTCCACCATGTCTGTTGATTTTGCAACCACTCCCCCGGCTCTTTAGCCAATGCCCTCCGAACAAAAGTGTGTGTGTATATGTGTGTGTGTGTGTTCATCTTCTTCAGTGGTTGAGTAGATGCAGTGGTCTCCTTATAATTATGCCCCCCCTCCCCCCCCAGACTCATGACATATCAATCCGGTCTCCAACATAGCATCCCAATGCATAAACACGCACACACACACACTCATTGTGTGTGAAATCAATGTAGTGCTGGCTTTGTGCATTGCGCTATTTGTGTGTGTGCTCACGTATGAGTGTGTCTGTACATACATAACAGGGCTGTTGTTTGTCTCTGTGAGGTGTTGCTGTTCTGGTTGCTCAGTGGAATAGAAGGAGTGTGTGTAACGCCACTAGCTGTCGTGGGTCACCTCTGTTATCTAACGTGTGACTGACCTGGAACCAGTGAAGCAAAGCAGAGATGCTCCTGTCTCTATACGTATAGATGGAAGACACATTCACGCACTCACACGTTCAAACACTCACTCATACTTTCTCTCTCACTCTGTCCCTCTAATTCACTCACTCTTATGCCCTGGTTCATGCTCTCTAACTCACTCACTCACTCAGTCACTCAATCAGTCACTCACTCTGTCACTCACTCATGCTAACTGGCTCCTGCACTCTCTCTTCTTTACCTCGTCTCACAGCACCACCTTTCTGTTTATTTCTTTGGTTAGGCCTACGTTAGCCATTTTTGCGTGTGCCAGGCTATCCAGGGAAAGTCAACTTGACAAGGTGTCGTATTCTCACATGGCGAGAGGAAACATAAGGTCCGTGCATGGGCAAGTTAGAATGTTTTAGCACCACACAAATAAGGGACAGTTCCCGTCTCCACACACTCTCAATGCGTGGCTGGTAGCCTTATGTCTGCCTCGCCGCTCGCAGAATGGCATTCCTAACACAACGCGGCAAAACAAGCTCCTGGGTTTTTAAAAAGTGAATTATCTTGATTTCAAATGTTTCCGATCCGCAACTTAATTGTTCTGAACCAGCTTGCCGACCCACGGTTTGAAATAATGTTTTCATTCCACCCGCCAGCAGACTTATTTTGCGGCTCACCCGCGGGAACCATGGGTATCTGACCCAATGCCGGACTCTACTGATTATTAGCTCAATAGGGTAAATGCAGCCTGTATATTTATTACCTCTATGCTGCATCAGTTGGGCTACAGGTGATAATGCTTATTGCTAATAGCATAACTGATAGTATGGAACAGGCTATATGCATGTTCCAATATGTACAAATAATTTGTAACAAATGTCAAATGTATCCAGGGGGGGACCCCGGACCCCTTAAACAGGGGGGAAGAACCCATACTTCAATAATATCCTTATGACTTTGAATCAGAGTATTATCGACACAGTCAGAACAGAGTCATTCAGGTGCGTCTTCATAATGTCATCCCTCCCGGCTCTGCTCTCCACTGACACAGCCCCTCTCACTCCTCAGATCTCCTCTCTTTAACCGGCTCTGCTCTCCACTGACACAGCCCCTCTCACTCCTCAGATCTCCTCTCTTTAACCGACTCTGCTCTCCACTGACACAGCCCCTCTCACTCCTCAGATCTCCTCTCTTTAACCGGCTCTGCTCTCCACTGACACAGCCCCTCTCACTCCTCAGATCTCCTCTCTTTAACCGGCTCTGCTCTCCACTGACGCAGCCCCTCTCACTCCTCAGATCTCCTCTCTTTAACCGGCTCTGCTCTCCACTGACACAGCCCCTCTCACTCCTCAGATCTCCTCTCTTTAACCGGCTCTGCTCTCCACTGACGCAGCCCCTCTCACTCCTCAGATCTCCTCTCTTTAACCGGCTCTGCTCTCCACTGACACAGCCCCTCTCACTCCTCAGATCTCCTCTCTTTAACCGGCTCTGCTCTCCACTGACGCAGCCCCTCTCACTCCTCAGATCTCCTCTCTTTAACCGGCTCTGCTCTCCACTGACGCAGCCCCTCTCACTCCTCAGATCTCCTCTCTTTAACCGGCTCTGCTCTCCACTGACACAGCCCCTCTCACTCCTCAGATCTCCTCTCTTTAACCGGCTCTGCTCTCCACTGACGCAGCCCCTCTCACTCCTCAGATCTCCTCTCTTTAACCGGCTCTGCTCTCCACTGACACAGCCCCTCTCACTCCTCAGATCTCCTCTCTTTAACCGGCTCTGCTCTCCACTGATGCATCCCCTCTCACTCCTCAGATCTCCTCTCTTTAACCGGCTCTGCTCTCCACTGACACAGCCCCTCTCACTCCTCAGATCTCCTCTCTTTAACCGGCTCTGCTCTCCACTGACACAGCCCCTCTCACTCCTCAGATCTCCTCTCTTTAACCGGCTCTGCTCTCCACTGACACAGCCCCTCTCACTCCTCAGATCTCCTCTCTTTAACCGGCTCTGCTCTCCACTGACGCAGCCCCTCTCACTCCTCAGATCTCCTCTCTTTAACCGGCTCTGACACAACAATCAATACTTTCACTTTTTCTTTGACCTTTTTCCGTTCGTGTTTTTTTTTCCTCTGGCCACATTGACTCGGTCACCTAGACGTAATTCAAATTGATGGAGTGGAGTTGTGGTGACCTGACTGTCCCTTTTATTCTACTACCCCCCCCCCCCCCCCCCCCCCCTTCGTTTAAGAGAAAAATTGAGGAAGAGAGAGGAAGAGAGAACGAAAGACAGGGATTAAGAGAGAGCGAGTGAGAGGAAAGGAAATATTTGTATAGAAATCTATACTGTTTGTTTGCTGCTAGTCCTCAGTGCTGGAGGCTCTATACAGCTGTGTTGGCCCCTGTCTGTGGACAGAGTGCTCTGGCTCTGGCTGTGTGTCTGTGAGATGCCGCTGTGTCCCTGTGTAAGCCTGTCTGTGGACCGAGTGGCAGAGCGTTGTGGTTCTGTGTTTAGAATGCTGTTATATGTCCCGAACACTTAGCCTCCTTTACCGCTGCTGTTCTGCTGCAAAGGGATCAAGTAAAGCATGTTATGTGAGGGATGTCAGACGAGAGGAGTGGAAAAGAGGGTTTTCCTCTCTTCATGGTCTACCCCGCGACGCACGGCATGCTGGTCATTCCACACCATACCTCATGGATTACAAGGATTAGTGTGTGTGATTGTGTGTGTGTGTGTGTGTGTGTGTGTGTGTGTGTGTGTGTGTGTGTGTGTGTGTGTGTGTGTGGTACTGAGCACTTTATTAAAAGGGGCCTTGAGTTCCCCCATTTTGTGCCATCTTTGTGGTGTTAAGCATGGAAAGTGGTGTCAATGTATTATTGTTGAGAATGTAAAGCATGGGCAGAGCATATAGCTGGACACAAATTATTATCTTACAATAAAGATTGCACACAAATGCTTCTCTGACATGGTCTTGGACACAATGCTTCTCAAAGAATGGAAATACACTACATGACCAAAAGAATGTGGACAGCTGCTCGTCAAACATCTCATTAATATGGAGTTGGTCCCCCCCTTTGCTGCTATAACAGACTCCACTCTTCTGGGAAGGCATTCCACTAGATGTTGGAACATTGCTGAGGGGACTTGCTTCCATTCAGCCACAAGAGCATTCGTGAGGTCGAGCACTGACGTTGGGCGGTTAGGCCTGGCTCCCAGTCTGCGTTCCAATTCATTCCAAAGGTTTTCAGGTTGAGGTCAGGGCTCTGTGCAGGCCAGTCAAGTTCTTCCACACTGATCTCGACAAACGATTTCTGTATGGACCTTGTTTTGTGCACAGGGGCATTGTCATGCTGAAACAGGAAAGGGCCTTCCCCAAACAGTTGCCACAAAGTTGGAAGCACAGAATCATCTATAATGTCATTGTATGCTGTAGCGTTAAGATTTCCCTTCACCGGACCTAAGGGGCCTAGCCCGAACCATGAAAAACAGCCCCAGACTATTATGCCTCCCCCACCAAACTTTACAGTTGGCACTATGCATTGGGGCAGGTAGCATTGTCCAGGCATCCGTCAAACCCAGATTCATCCGTCGGTCTGCCAGATAGTGAAGCGTGATCCATTACTCCAGAAAATGCATTTCCACGGCTCCACAGCCCAATGGTGGCGAGCTTCACACCACTCCAGCCGACGCTTGGCATTGCGCATGGTGATCTTAGACTTGTCTGCAGCTGATTGGCCATGGAAACCCAGTTCATGAAGCTCCTGACGAACAGCTATTATGCTGTCGTTGCTTCCAGTTTGAAATTCGGTACCGAGTGTTGCAACCGAGGACAGACGATTTTTGCGCTCTACACGCTTCAGCACTCAGCGTTCCTGTTCTGTGAGCTTGTGTGGCCTACCACTTCACGGCTGAGCTGTTGTTGCTCCTAGACGTTTCCACTTCACATTAGCAGCACTTACAGTTGACAGAGCAGCTCTAGCAGGGCAGAAATTTGACGAATTGACTTGTTAGAAAGGTGGCATCCTATGAAGGTGCTATGTTGACGGCTTTTGAGCTCTACTGCCAATGTTTGTCTATGGAGATCGCATGGCTTTGTGCTCGATTTTATACACCTGTCAGCAACGGGTGTGGCTGAAATAGCCGAATCCACTAATTTGAAGGGGTGTCCACATACATTTGGCCATGTAGTGTATCTTATACACCTCACATAGACATATAGACATTGAACATTGGCCTACTCTGACCCGCGATAATATGACTGTACAGAGTGTAGGTTGCCAGTTGTTGTGTACCATTGTGACTGTGTTCTACGGCTCATATCACATGCAACTGTCCCTCTACTCTGTATATAAAACTGTATATCAGGACAGTAGTTATGATCAGCTATTGTGACTTTGTTCTGTGTCTCATACTAAGGACTTTTATTGAGTGTTATTCCGTCTGTCTACAAGGCCTGTACAATCTCTGCTAATAGAGGAACAGGAGATGACCTAAATAGAGATGGACATAATGGCAGCATTATGAGAATAGACATGTTAAAGAGAGTGAGGTGTGAGGGGGAAGTGACTGACTAATGACTATACTGGGAGAAGAGAGAGAAAGGGAGGAGAGAGAGAAGGGAAAATAGAGTTAGAGAGTGAGAGAAAAGAGAGGAGAGAAGAGAGAGGAGTGAAAAGAGAGAGAGATAACAGAGGGATGAGAGAACAGAGAGAGGAGTGAAAAGAGAGCGAGAAGAGAGAAAAGAGCAGAGAGAAGAGAGTGGAGTGAAAAGAGAGAACAGAGAGAGAGAGAAACGATGAGGGGGTGAAGGTGAATTTAAAGTGTGTGTGTCTTAATATGTCTGTACAGACTGTAGGACGCTTGATACTAGCTGTAGTAACTGTATTTTATAGATACACCTGCCCATCAACTTGTCTGTTGTGATTGTACTTATGATTAGCTATGGTAACTGCTCTCTACACAATGAATATACTACATGTCATATTGGCCCGACTCTAGCCTATGGTCATATTTCTTTATGTACAGACTGCAGCCTGCCACTTGTATTTGAGCCTGTGTGTGTTTCTCTGTGTGTGTTTGTGCATAGAATCAAGACTGCTGTAGCTTGGTATGCTACCCCCTTTCCTTCCCTCTCTCTGTGTCCATTGTCATGTAGCCCTGGCATAATTCTATTCTCATAGACCGTACTCAAATTAGTTTTTAGGAACAGTGAGGAGCGGGGACATTGTGGGAAGTGTGTGTGTGTGTGTGTGTGTGTGTGTGGAGAGGAACTGGTCAGAGCTACCCATTCTCTCCCTTCAGGAATGCAAAGGCATTATTAATATCGTAGTGTATGAATGGATGGTTGTAAGAAATAAATCAAGGTTAAATGTTTAACATGTAGATTAGACAGGTTTAGTCAAGGTCATATTCTGACCTAGATTGTAATAGAGCTACCATCATTCAAGTTTAGTCTTCTTAGCATGGAGCAATATTTTCAAGGAAGATGCTGATAGGTTGGGTTGGGTGCGCTGAGTTTAGTTAGCTAAGACTTGATCTGCGTCTACCTTGCGTCTGCCATGTCTGCATTACCTTGCCATGTTCATTCAATCCTGGTCTTGGAATGCAACAGTGTATGCAGGTTTTAGAGCCAGCCCAGCACTAACAGACCAGGATTCAGCAAATTCAACTCATCGTCTAACCATCTGACCTTAATTGAATCCGCTGAATCAGGTGTTATGTTGGTGGGCTGGGGCAGGGAGTGAAGAGCACTGCAGGGATGTGTGTTGGGATAGTGTGATTGGGACTCTTCTCATGGTCGTTAACAGAGTGATTGAGATGGCTCGTTAATGCTCGTTAAGGAGATAAGAAGCGGTTGTGTTAATTGGTTGTGATGACGATAAGGAGGCTGGCAGAACATTAAGAGTGATGGACAGTAGAGAACTCTACTGATCACTGAGTGACTGTCACTATGGTGAGAGAGAGAGAGAGAGAGAGAGAGAGAGAGAGAGAGAGAGAGAGAGAGAGAGAGAGAGAGAGAGAGAGAGAGAGAGAGAGAGAGAGAGAGAGAGAGAGAGAGAGAGAGAGAGAGAGAGAGAGAGAGAGAGAGAGAGAGAGAGAGTGTACTATGTCATCCAGTTTGTGTTATATGTTAGCAATTTGTGTGTTGTGTTTCGAATCCAATTCGTTCAATATGTTACACATTTCTTGTGCTTAATATCTCGGGGTGCATTAATGGTTTATAGACAACTATATCTCTCAGGTGAAATCTATAAAAAACTTACAGAGATGGTTACCCCAACTGCCTAACATATAGATAGGAGTAAAATCAACTGACCATGTCACACCCTGATCTGTTTCACCTGTCTGTGTGCTTGTCTCCACCCCCCTCCAGGCATCGCCCGTCTTCCCCAGTGTATTTATGCCTATGTTCTCTGTTTGTCTCTTGCCAGTTTGTGTTGTTCGTCAAGCCTACCAGTGATTTTCCCCTTGCTCCTGTCTTTTTCTAGTTCCTGTTTTCTAGTTTTCCCGGTTTTGACTATTCTGCCTGCCCTGAGCCTGCCTGCCATTCTGTACCTTAGGGACTATGATCTGGATTACTAACCTCTGCCTGTCCTTGACCTGTCGTTTTGCCTGCCCCATGTTCTAGTAATACACTTTTGTTACTTCGACACTCTCTACATCTGGGTCTTCTCCTGAAACGTGATAGATCATGTAGTTTACACCACAGAAGGGAGGTAGCGTATAACTCATTAAGGAAAACACAATGGGTTGTGATTAGGGCTGTGGCGGTCACGGAATTTCGTCAGCCGGTGATTTTCAAGCAAATAACTGTCGGTCTCAAGGTAATTGAGCTTTAATTACCATAAACATATTTAGCATCTCTTGGCTTCCACACATAGCCTACAAGCCATTTTAAAAAGTATAATAAATCCATGTAATATAGCCTACACCTTCACAATAAATCCATTATTTATTTTAGACAGGTTTAAAGAAGCATGATATGAAGAAAATGTAGTCTATTTCAGAAGAAAAGAGTAGCATATTCTGAGTTGTCCCTATGTTAGGTCCTGCTGTGGCTATGCCAAATGACTTTGGGCGTGTTACGTTCCCCAGTTTATGTGTTGTAGTTTGGGTATTTGCATGTGTTTTATTTCAGGAAATGGCTTCCTGAAATCCCTCAAGCAGCTGATTGGTCGACTCCAGGGCTAATTGGAGAGCTGACCCCGCCCCCTCGTCAAGACACAGCTGTCTCCAATTATACATTCATTCTGAAGCTATATAAAAGCCAGTGTTCTGTTCAGGAGAGAGAGATTTTGGAGGTAGGGATTGCTGAGAGAGATTTTGCTAGAGAGATTTTGCTGAGGTCATTGCTGAGCGATTGTTTGTGATAGAGAGTTTTTGCTAGAGGTTGATTTTGCTGGGAGTTCATTGCTGAGAGTGGGTATGTTCTGTGAGTTTGTTGCTCAGAGCTCACAGCTCATGATGAGGGGCGAACTTCATCAACATTAGATATGATGGTTATTTGATGTCCTCTGTTTCTCAGTTTGTTTGTAAAATTGTTTAATATTCTGTTTAATTTGTTCCCCATATTACCGTGTACAGGAATAAAGTCCTTGTAAAACGGTACCACATTCTGCCAGTTGTCATCCTTACTCGCACCTACAGTCCATACCTTTTTTACTTCACAGAGAGTTTAGTTGTAGCAGGGTGTTGCGTTCCCTCTTCATAGAGGCGTGCGTAACAGGGCTACACTAGTTTATTTAGCAGACAAGATTTGATTATAATTCCATGGCATTATTTTATAGTTTGAAGAATACAATTGAACAAAGTTAAATATTTTATCCAAATGATTTGAGTGAGTGCGCACAAATGGCTATTCTGTGTTGAACGGTTAACAAAGAAATAGGTATTTGTCACGCCCTGACCATAGAGAGCCTTTTTATTGTCTATTTTGGTTAGGTCAGGGTGTGACTAGGGTGGGTAATCTAGGTTGTTTTATTTCTATGTTGGCCTGGTATGGTTCCCAATCAGAGGCAGCTGTTTAGCGTTGTCTCTGATTGGGGATCATATTTAGGCAGCCATTTCCCCACTGGGTTTTTGTGGGATCTTGTTTATGTGTAGTTGCCTGTGAGCACCTCATAGCTTCACGTATCGTGTGCTTTTTAAAATTGTTTTGTGCGTTTCACGTCAATAAATATGTGGAACCCATATCACGCTGCGCTTTGGTCTGAATGTTCTTACGACGATCGTAACAGTATTCCTATATGCTTAATATTGAGTTATTAATGTAACTTTAGTTGTTCTAAAAACGTTGGGATATATGTTTTCATTTTTAATACATTGTAAGGCTGCATGATGAGACTCTAAAGTTGCATGAAAGGCATGGGCTCTGCTTTGTTTCTTGCGCAGACTGTACTGTACACACTGCATTGGGCTTCTCATTCACAATTTGACAAGCCCTTGATAATGCCAAACATTTCACAGTGGCATCCCCTTTGTGTCCGTGATGCACCCTAAAAAGATCCATGCCTTTTGCGGCTCACATGGCTCTCCATCACGTGACCCGGTCTTTCTCACAGGCTACAAGTAAAGAGAGACACATCGTGGACGTAGCTGCCCACGTCCTCATCCAAATCCGAGGTGCATATTGAAGATATTGGAAGAACTGTCCACATTTACTTTTCATCAGCCAATAAGATGAATAGGCCTAACGAACAACAAAAGCACTAGCCTATATCAATCTACTATCCCCATAGTACAAATTTTGACCTATTTTATTCTGTGCGAGAAATAAATATTCCAAACAAAGTCTGGGACAGTTGTGGGATGCAATAAATCCCAAATGAATACAACCACTAGCAGCAAAAAAACGTTTTTATACAATGTGGCTGACGCAACAGATCAGAAAGATTAGCTTAAAATGTTGATAAACTATTAGGCTATTTTTTCGCATTATAAGCCCAGCAATGCGGACATGGTAGTAGGCTATAAGGGCAAATGTTCCTTTAGCGGAAAACACCATTATCGAAAGTGACCGCAAATGCAATTATGCATGTAATGTTTTTATTATAAAGGTGCATTTTTATGGTGAAAATTATCTTCCCCAAACTTGAAACTCACGTGCTGCTTATGTATGACAGTTAGGCTCTACATGTCACGACTTCTACCGACTACGACTTCTGGCGGCGGCGGTTTACTAGCCGCCACCGATCCCTTTTTCCTTTTCTGTTTGTTTTGTCTGTGATTCTTTATACACCTGGTTTCATTTGCGTTTATTTCTGTGTGTATATAGGGTACCTGTTGCCTGCCTTAGTTCGTGAGGGATTAGACTTGTGTGTATTGCGCCCGATTGTATTTGATTGTTTGTTGTTTTCACTATTACGTACGTGTATGTAAAAGTGTCAGAACTGTGTTTGTTCCTCCTTGCGTTTGCACGAGTTTCTGAGTATTTGAGAGCGTAGTTTTGGGATTTTTGTCTGTGCCATTTTTGTATTGGTGGACTATATTATTAAACACGCTTTTCAGACATCCCTGCTCTCCTGCGCCTGACTCCTACACCTCTCACCGGGACGCACGTTGTCACACTAAACCCCTTGTAAAATGATTTAATGTGCTTAATTTTAAGAAGTTATATGGCCACTTTAGTTGTGATACAAACCTTATTAAAACATATAGGCCTATGGACTAGGCTACATGAGGTGTGATACAAGCCTTATTAAAACATATAGGCCTATGGGCTAGGCTACATGAGGTGTGTGACTATGATACGAAAAAGCCAGGAAAAAAGCATTGTTTCCTATGCTAGGCATCATTCACAAGTGATAATATATAATTCACAAGTGATAGGCTAGTATTGTCACCCATCAGACTATTATTGATATAATCTTGTCTTCACATATACTAAATAATATGTGTGACATTTGTGTTGATTTATAATGGACCGTTACCATGCATTATCAATGAACTTAAATAGTGAATGAAGGACACTTTTCCCCGTGGTTTATTTTCATGCCAGCCAGGTAAGCTACTCTCATGTTGTAAATATAACCAATGTGCTTAATATAAGGAAAGTTGAGAAGTAAATATAGTAGGTCTAGCCTATAGAAAGCTGATGGGATCCTCCTCTTTTTATTAGATGCCATCAATCTTTTCTCCTGCAATTGCATAGCCTATAGAAATGTTGTGAACCATGAGCTCATGGGCTCTCATTAAGTGTTTGATTTTCAAATACATTTGTATTGATGTCAGAGTGACTCCTAACCACCGGTGTGGCGGTTGTACGGTCACCGCAACAGCCCTAGTTGTGATTAAGATCTAATGTGATTTCACACCACTTGGCTGGCTTCTCTGATTTAATCTACTGCTGGCTCTGGACTGGAGGGATATACAAACTGACGGGTGAGGAGAGAGGGGGACAGGGGAGGAAAATGGGGGGCAGATGGAGAGAGGAGGAGAGGAGGGAGACAGGCAGAGGGAGAGAGAGGGGGGGGGGGGGGAAAGGGGATGTCGTGTCACAACTCGTATCACTACAAGTGTTTGCCACTGTTTATTCTGTCGCTCTGTCAACAGGAATTAGTCAACTTCTCATCCTGTGTGTGTGTTTTGAAATGTGTTTTGAAACGATTTGAAATCGTGTTTTTTAAATTGGATAAAAACATAGACAGAGAGCTACAAAATTGTATATCATACTCTGCATTTGAGGAACAATGGGAATGTAATTTTGCTTTGAAAGTTGATAAACTTGTAAACTTTTGAGAAAATGGCCTTTGAATGTTTTGGTGCTACTATTGGAGAGCTCGTCTTTGTCTACACCCATTCAGCATCGTTCACACCCTCTTAGCATTAGCCCCACCCATCTCTTTAAGGGTGGATCCAAGCTTTCTGACCTAACAGCAGCAGTCAAGCACCCAAGCTAACACTGGACTCTCTGGCCGATGAGTAGGGTTGATCCAAACGTTCTGACCTCACAACGGCAGTCAAGCATCCAAGCTAACTGGCTAACATTGGCTTGTTTGCTAGCTACTTCCAGACACATAATGAGAGAACACCCCACTCTGACCATTTTACTCAACCTAGTAGAGTTGGGTAGGCTGTTTTTCATGTTATTCAGAGAGTTGGTGACTGTAACTGTGCTGCTGGCAACAATTTAATGACTCTTTTTTTTGCCAATGTTTACTGACACTGGCCATATTTAACGGGTGTTGAGCGTTCGTAAATTCAAAAGTTATTCTGCTCTCTGGCACACTCAGATAAGACATGTAGCTACCTAGCTAGCTATCTACAGTTGAAGTCTGAAGTTTACATACACCTTAGCCAAATACATTTAAACTCAGTTATTCACAATTCCTGACATTCAAATGCAGTAAAAATTCCCAGAAGTTTACATACATTCAATTGGTATTTGGTAGCATTGCCTTTAAATCGTTTAACTTGGGTCAAACGTTTTGGGTAGCCTTCCACAAGCTTAAAACAATAAGTTGGGTGAATTTTGGCCCATTCCTCCTGACAGAGCTGGTGTAACTGAGTCAGGTTTGTAGGCCTTCTTGCTTGCACACGCTTTTTAAGTTCTGCCCACAAATGTTCTATGGGATTGAGGTCAGGGCTTTGTGAAGGCCACTCCAATACCTTGACTTTTTTGTCCTTAAGCCATTTTGCCACAACTTTGGAAGTATGCTTGGGTTCATTGTCCATTTGGAAGACCCGTTTGCGACCAAGCTTGAACTTCCTGACTGATGTCTTGAGATGTTGCTTCATGTTGCCTCCCTCATGATGCCATCTATTTTGTGAAGTGCACCAGTCCCTCCTGCAACACTGCACCCACACAACATGATGCTGCCACCCGCGTTCTTCACGGTTGGGATGGAGTTCTTCGGCTTGCAAGCATCCACCTTTTCCCTCTAAACATAACAATGGTCATTATGGCCAAACAGTTCAATATTTGTTTCATCAGTCCAGAGGACATTCCTCCAAAAAGTACAATCTTTGTCCCTATGTGCAGTTGCAAACCATAGTTTTGAAAAAAAAGTGGCTTCTTCCTTGCTGAATTGCCTTTCAGGTTATGTCGATATAGGACTCAATTTACTGTGGATATAGATACTTTTGTACTTGTTGTTTCCTCCAGCATCTTCACAAGGTCCTTTGCTGTTATTCTGGGATTGATTTGCATTTTTCGCACCGAAGTACGTTAATCTCTTGGAGACAGAACACGTCTCCTTCGTGAGTGGTATGATGGCTGCGTGGTCCCATAGTGTTTGTACTTGCGTACTATTGTTTGTACAGATGAACATGGTACATTGAGGCGTTTGGAAATTACTTCCAAGGATGAAGCAGACTTGTGGAGGTCAACAATTTTGTTTCTGAGGTCTTGGATGATTTCTTTTGATTTTCCCATGGTGTCAAGCAAAGAGGCACTGAGTTTGAAGGTAGACCTTGAAATACATCCACAGGTACACCTCCAATTGACTCAAATTATGTCAATTAGCCTATCAGAAGCTTCTAAAGCCATGACATCATTTTCTGGAATTTTCCAAGCTGTTTAAAGGCACAGTCAACTTAGTGTATGTCAACTTCTGACCCACTGGAATTGTGATACAGTGAATTATAAGTGAAATAATCTGTCTGTAAAAAATGTTAGGAAACATTTCTTGTGTCATGCACAAAGTAGATTTGCCAAAACTATAGTTTGTTAACAAGAAATTTGTGGAGTGGTTGAAAAACGAGTTTTAATGACCCCAACCTAAGTGTATGTAAACTTCCGACTTCAACTGTAGGTAAAACAATGAATCATAATCCCAAATGTTGGCATTACTACCCTGCATGAATCTGCAGGTAGCTAACCAACCAGGTTCAATGTTAACCTTAGGCTATAACTAGTGGCACTGAGGTACGAGTTATAAGATCATAGACGTAATGTTAGCTAGCGAACCAGACAGCTAACCTTAGCTAGCTAACAGCACTCTTTCTTGAAATTAGAAACGTGTAATATCTTTAAATGTAGCTAGTTAGACTACATCATGGTTGCACGCGTCTCCTGATGAATGCCATGGTTGCCCTTAGTTGGAAGATGTAATCTCCTTAGCTATCATACTCAAATTCCACTGATTTCTAAACTCAGTCCTCCAGAAAGTGGAGAGCATACACGTAACATTAGCTAGCGAGCCAGCCAGCTAACATTAGCTAGCTAACAATACACTTTAACTTGACATTAGGTTTATGCGGTTTTACTACGCGATACATAAAAAAAGCACATACTGACCAGCTCAAACATACAGATTCATGCAGACCAATACATGGCAGACCAATACAAACTCATCTCTCTGCATGTTCGGCCCACTCATTATCTTAGCCAATCATGGCTAGCGGAAAGGTTGCTGTCTTTTTCTGTGGCTAAACCAACTAAACCAACTCGTAATTTAACAATTGTATTTGTATTTACAGATGGCATACACGTTTGGTATGAAGGCACATGAAAGTTCACATGTTCCTGAATGCACTTCTGCCAAAAAACGCATTTTGATAAAAACAAGTTCAAATGGCCCTCCTATTTAAGTAGTGACCTGCGACATACGCCTAGTTTCCTGAAACGGGTCACATATGTAATGTTCTCAGCGCCAGCTGCCTGGGCTGAACAACAGAACCTCAGGAGTGTATGTGTGTGTGTGTTTTGTCTGTGGGTGTGTGTCCTTTAATTCCTCTGCTGGCGTGTCATATCCTGTCATGTTCAGGGACGTCCCCTCATGAGAGCAGACAGGAGGGGACCCAAAAAGACGAGCGACACACAAACAAACACTATACAACAGCCAGTGGGGACTGTCTGCTACAATCAATAGAGAACCATACGCTACGCACACACATACACAGATGGGAATGTATATGGGAATGTACACGAAAGTGTATGTGATTATGAGGGAATTGTGTGTATGGGATATAGGAGGGGATGGTGTGTATGTTTGTGTGTATGATGGAGTTGTGTGAGTGAGTGTGGGTATGTATGTACTGCATTTCTGCATGTATTTATACGTGTGTGTGTGTGTGTGTGTGTGTGTGTGTGTGTGTGTGTGTGTGTGTGTGTGTGTGTGTGTGTGTGTGTGTGTGTGTGTGTGTGTGTGTGTGTGTGTGTGTGTGTGTGTGTGTGTGTGTGTGTGTGTGTGTGTGTGGGAGAGAGAGACTACACTCGTTGGTCCAGGGGAGCTGTTGTACTGACATTATATTGTAATTACAGAGTGTGTGCTTTGTTTAGTGGATGGCTAATTATTCTGTTTGTGTTATTCAGGGCCATGGGGTGGTGTGTGTATGTGTGTGTGTGTAACCTGCCTGTTGTGTGTTTAGAGACTAATTGTGGAGGTTGTTTTAAAGGTCCAATGCAGCCGTTTTTATATCAATATCAAGTAATTGGGTAACTTACTGCAATTGTTTACAATTAAAATGGTCAAAAAGAAAGCTGAATATTGTAGCTTCTTAACAAAGAGCCATTTCTCAAGCAAGAGTTGTGCTAGGACTGTCTGGGAGTGGTCAGAGTGGGGAGGGGGAACATGAAAACGAGCTGTTATTGGCATAGAGGTTTGGAACTTTCTTTCTATTTTACTGCATGTTGATGTCACCATTGAAAGGCCAAAAGTCCATCCCACCAAAACAGTCTGATATTTCATACACTAAAAGGGCATTATAATCATTTTCACAATTTCACAGTATTATTCCAAACTCAAAGTGTGGAAATATATATAAAACATAGGAAATCACGTTTTCGACTGCACTGGGCCTTTAATCGTATAGGGACTATCTGTGACCCTTGTGGATATATTGGGAGGGGGCATGGGTGGTGTCATGTAGAGGAGGGGTTGGAGGTGTTTGTGTGTGTGTGTGTGTGTGTGTGTGTGTGTGTGTGTGTGTGTGTGTGTGTGTGTGTGTGTGTGTGTGTGTGTGTGTGTGTGTGTGTGTGTGTGTGTGTGTGTAGATGGTACCAGGGCTCTGAGATGGTGACCTCTATGTATCTCACAGCTTTCAGAGTGTTGCACTTTGAGAGTGAATGGGAGAGAAAGAAGGGGAGGGAGAGAATTCAAGGTCTTCAGCTACCAATGCTATATTTTACCATAGATGATAATAGCCCAGACAACAATTCAGCTATTCAACTATTCAATATTTGTGTACCTGTACTTGTGTACAAAAGCCTTTTCATTAGACACGTTAAATAGCACTCAAATGCAGCCTTGAAAGTTAATGAACGAAAGGGCCTATGTTCTCATCTCTCAATGTCAATGAGAAGCGAGGACCATGAACTTAGTCAAGTAGAAAAACTTTTTAAAATTTACTCATTTTGAAAAGGATCTGTATATTAGAATGAGATGCCTATCTGTGTGTTGAACACAAAATATTCTCAGACCTTCCAATCATCAACTTTAATTCAACCCATTCAACTCAGACAGAACATGACATTGTTTCAGATGCTGACTATCTTCATATTCACCCCTCTAAATGAGATGGAATTGACCCCAATCCTGGTAGGAAGTGGGTGTGTTTGTGCTTGTGTATGTGTGTGTGTGACATATGTGAATGTATAATATTGTAAATATGAGGTGTGTGTAACCCTGTCGTGTGTGCGTGACACCTATGTACTGTGTGTGACCCCGGAAGTGTCTTCTGGTTGTGTGAAAAGACAATGCGTGTGCAACGTGATTAAGCGGAGTAGATTTGGTGTCATTCTGTGTGTGTGTTCACATGTGATGAGATGGGCTTTGTTCATTCAATAAAGCAGGATCAGTGTTCAACTCTACTCATCACCACCTCCCTCACAACTCCCTCTGTTGCTGCCGCTCTGCACACACACACACACACACACCTCCAACCCCTCCTCTACATGACACCACCCATGCCCCCCAAACGCCCCCTCCCAATATATCCACAGTTGGATGAGCACCCCGTCATCAGACTCAGCTCCTAGAGAGAGCTTACACCCTCCAGGTAGTTCTCCAGGACCCCCTAGCTTCTCTGTACCAGTCTCTTTTGCCTCCTTTCCCTAATTTAATAAAAACTTTAAAAAGCATGCCCGGTCAGATGTTCAAACATCCTGTATGTCTGTCTGAGGAAGTCCCTCTGTCCTCACTGTCCTCCAGATGAGTTGTAATTGCAACGCAACCTTCAAAGCAAAAGGATACATTTGTCATAAGTAATTATGGAGTGTGTTGGCCTTTTACGGCGTGTGTTGCCCTTGTAATTATCGTGTGTGTTGTCCTCTTAATTATGGAGTGTGTTGTCCTTGTAATTATGGTGTGCGTTGCCCTCTTAATTATAGAGTGTGTTGCCCTTTTATGGCGTGTGTTGCCCTTTTAATTATGGAGTGTGTTGCCCTTTTACGGCGTGTGTTGCCCTTGTAATTATGGTGTGTGTTGCCCTCTTATGGCGTGTGTTGCCCTTGTAATTATGGTGTGTGTTGTCCTCTTAATTATGGAGTGTGTTGTCCTTGTAATTATGGTGTGTGTTGTCCTCTTAATTATGGAGTGTGTTGTCCTTGTAATTATGGTGTGCGTTGCCCTTGTAATTATGGAGTGTGTTGCCCTTTTATGGCGTGCGTTGCCCTTTTAATTATGGAGTGTGTTGCCCTTTTAATTATGGTGTGTGTTGCCCTCTTATGGCGTGTGTTGCCCTTTTAATTATGGTGTGTGTTGCCCTCTTATGGCGTGTGTTGCCCTTTTAATTATGGTGTGTGTTGCCCTCTTATGGCGTGTGTTGCCCTTGTAATTATGGTGTGTGTTGTCCTCTTAATTATGGAGTGTGTTGCCCTTGTAATTATGGTGTGTGTTGCCCTCTTAATTATGGAGTGTGTTGTCCTTGTAATTATGGTGTGCGTTGCCCTCTTAATTATGGAGTGTGTGTATTAGTTGTGTATGACAGAGTGAGTCTCCAGATTGTGTGCAGACAAATGAGTGGCGTGAACTGATGATGCTTGTGTCTTTGTGTCTGGTTGTCCAGATAAGCAAAAGGCTCAAGAGCTACTATCACTGTGTTTTCAGTTACCTACTCTATCTGGCTGCCCGGCTCTCCCTCTTTCTACTGTATCCCTCTCGTTCTCACCCCCTTATGTGAACGTTGTGGGAACGTTGTTTGAACTTTGTGGGAACTTCGTAATGTAAGCAGAGGGTCTTACGGTCTCTCTCTCTCTCTCTCTGCTATAAAGAATAGGTTTGGAGTCTGGACACTACCAAACTATAGATTCTATTCACAACCGGGAACTCATTACATCCCTTTCAACCACCACAGTGGATTAACACTGCAGAATAGTAGAATAGCAGTCTCACAGGCCTCCATCGGGAGATAGCAGGGACATGGAACCACAGCAACAAAGGCAGATTTTAATCATAGTTTCTGGGAGAATGTGTTTATGTGTTAGGGTAAATACGAGTGTGGTCAGGCCAAGGGATTGTGTTCAGTTTCACACTGGCCACTATAGGAAAACAGGGACGCTGGAGTAAAGGCACACAGTAAAAGCACACACACACACACACACACACACACACACACACACACACACACACACACACACACACACACACACACAAGAATACACAGATGAACGCACGGATAAACACACCTATGTGCACACCCTCGCACCCACACACTCTTTTAAACATGCTGTAGGAAGCCCTAGCTCCATTGTTTGTTCTTCCATCCATAGCCCATGTGAAGGCTGTTGTGTAGACATCTCCTAAGTGCATAGGGTTAGGGTTAGTGTCTTTGTGTGTGTAAATACATGTAAACACTTGTCCCTCTCTCAGCGGCCGAGAGAGAGAGAGAGAGAGAGAGAGAGAGAGAGAGAGAGAGAGAGAGAGAGAGAGAGAGAGAGAGAGAGAGAGAGAGAGATACGTGACCAATGGCATGGACAGAGGACGGTTCTCAATGATTAACGATTACCATCGTTGGTGTTTTTTTGTGTCATTTTATGTTCAGAACAACCACCAGTCCCCAAATCACATCTCCAATGTTCAGAACAACCACCAGTCCCCAAATCACATCTCCAATGTTCAGAACAACCACCAGTCCCCAAATCACATCTCTAATGTTCAGAACAACCACCAGTCCCCAAATCACATCTCTAATGTTCAGAACAACCACCAGTCCCCAAATCACATCTCCAATCTTCAGAACAACCACCAGTCCCCAAATCACATCTCCAATGTTCAGAACAACCACCAGTCCCCAAATCACATCTCTAATGTTCAGAACAACCACCAGTCCCCAAATCACATCTCCAATCTTCAGAACAACCACCAGTCCCCAAATCACATCTCCAATGTTCAGAACAACCACCAGTCCCCAAATCACATCTCCAATGTTCAGAACAACCACCAGTCCCCAAATCACATCTCCAATGTTCAGAACAACCACCAGTCCCCAAATCACATCTCCAATGTTCTGACAAGATACAAACTGTACACTCCCCAATCTGATGACTTGGTGGTGTGTGTACTGTAAGGGGATTTTATTTAACCGTTATCACGGAGTCATACTGAGACCGAGGTCTCTTCTACAGATGAGCCCTGAATGACAGAAATGACAGAAAATACACACATCAAAATATAAATACACAATGCAAAACAGAAAGAAAAACACGGTCATACAAAACACACATGAATCAGTGATAAGGTCATCATGTGTATAACATCATACATCTCTGGGAGCTGCAACGCAAATGAACTGGGGCTGGAGGAGGGATGGAGGGAAGAGAGAAGGAGAGGACAGGCAGTGTTTTGGTGTTTAGCTGCTTGGAGATACCTCTGCCAAGTGTTGAAATAAAACGAAATAAGGTCTGCTCTACTGCAGCGTTTATCCCACTACTGTACACACTCCCTTAGAACATTGGGACAAGAGCAGTGGAGAGAGGGAATTCATATCAAGTTTGATCATCTAACTTTTTCTGTGTGTGTGTGTGTGTGTGTGTGTGTGTGTGTGTGTGTGTGTGTGTGTGTAAGTGTTAAAATGGCTTCTGTTTGTGTGTTTTTAAATTAAGAAGGTTTTTATGAATGTGTTTGCTAAGAGGTTTTATGCATTATATATCTCACTGTGTTCATTTTCCAATAACATGCAATAGACTGAGAATTCGCTGATGAGATAGAGGAACAGTAATCGTCAGGAACGTTGAGAACAACTTAGAGGTAAATCCAATCTGATGAACATCAGAGGTTTTTCTTGATCTTTTCACTGGAAAAAAAATGGATTTCTGTCAGTGATTTGGCCTCAAAATAGCTCATTGTCTCTGAGGATTTCATTGACATGAGATGATGAGGATGAGGAGGGGTATGTGTGTGTATGTGTGTGCGGTGGAGGGGTGATTGTGTGTGTGTGTTCAACACAATCCTGTTTTTTTCATGGGGACTCACAGAATACTGAGATCACAGTCCCGGCATAAAGTGCTTGTCATCTATTCATAAACTAAAAGGTGACATATTTAACATTCACGACTACAGTTCCTGTTTCCTTGTTATTAACTGGTATCTTGTTCAGTACGTGTGGCTAGTTGTCACATCTTCATGGTGTGAACTGTTCCTCTGTTTCTGGTGTAACCTGTAAACACTGTCTAAGCTGTTACGTTGACATGCTTCCTGATGTCAGTCGTGAGTCCGTTGTCTCCACAGCTGTTAGTGTCATTGTGATTGTCCACTTTAAGGGATAGTATACCTTTATACTAGAGTTCCCATATCTCCAAAGGGGTTTAACGTTGTGTGTCTAATGGTGTATGTTTCTCTCTGTGTGTTTGTGTTGTGTAGGGGTCGGTGGAGCCTAGTCTTCTCTCACCCTGGACTACAGTGACTCCAGCTTCAGAACTGAACCATACAGCACCACCACTCACTGACTGGTAAGGATAGTTAATATGCTATTTAGCAGACACTTCTATGCACAGCCGCACGTTTTGACTCTAGAGGCTCGAGAGCCACTTTGTTCCTTTTTACATTTGTAGGGATACCTTAAGGGCTCTTAAAGTTCAAAATCAAATAGCTAAATGATCATTGGTACGATCCTTGATATGACCATTTTAAAACAATTCCATAAAGCTTAGTAGAATCCCCCTCCCTCAGCTTAGACAGGGCTTAGAGGGTTAATGCTGTGACCCACCTTACACTAACAGTACATTAGAACTAATGATGTGACCCACCTTACACTAACAGTACATTAGAACTAATGATATTGATGATGTGACCCACCTTACACTAACAGTACATTAGAACCAATGATATTGATGATGTGACCCACCTTACACTAACAGTACATTAGAACTAATGATATTGATGATGTGACCCACCTTACACTAACAGTACATCATAACTAATGATGTGACCCACCTTACACTAACAGTACATTATAACTAATGATGTGACCCACCTTACACTAACAGTACATTATAGCTAATGATGTGACCCACCTTACACTAACAGTACATTATAACTAATGATGTGACCCACCTTACACTAACAGTACATTATAACTAATGATGTGACCCACCTTACACTAACAGTACATTATAACTAATGATGTGACCCACCTTACACTAAAAGTACATTATAACTAATGATGTGACCCACCTTACACTAACAGTACATTATAGCTAATGATGTGACCCACCTTACACTAACAGTACATTATAGCTAATGATGTGACCCACCTTACACTAAAAGTACATTATAACTAATGATGTGACCCACCTTACACTAACAGTACATTAGAACTAATGATGTTATTGCTAATAACTATTACTCAGTTCATCTCTGGAGTATTGTTAGATACACAATTGTGAGTGGGAGTGTGTGTGTGTGCATCTATGTTTGCGTGTGCATCTATGTGTGTTTGTGTGTGCGTGTGTGTGTGCATCTATGCATGTGTGTGTGTGACTCCATCGTCTCACTGCAGTGTTATGTTCACAGCTTGTGGTCATATCTCAGGCCTGATTATGAGATTGGTTTGGCAGCGGTCACCATTCTGTTACACTGACCCGAACACTGCCCACTGTGTGTGTGTGTGAAGCGGAGGGGACCTCTACCCGCTGTGTGTGCTTGTGTTTGTATAAAGCATCATCAAACATGGTCCCTCCAGTTTCCCATAAACACTTTGTATTCTCCTATAGATACTGTACATATATTGAATCTATTGTCTAATGATCATGGAAATGAAACCCGTTTTGAGGACATTTTCACCATGTAATACATCGCAGTCCAACCTCTAGGCATTCTCATTGTAATGTCCTCCAAACATCAGTATTCATATGCTGTGTCTCTGATCTAGACAGAATATCAGACTGTCCCTTGTGCTTGTCTGTCTCGTCCCTGCCCCTGTCCTCGTCCTTCTATAGTGACCATGGTATAGAGCTCTGTAATTGGCCACTAGCTTGCCTGTGACTGGCTGTGATCAGTGGAATGATGGGAACGTATCGGTGCTTGGAGAGAGCAGCTATTAAAACATTACAGCAGCCATTACTGCCGCCTGTCTGGACTAACGAACATATGCTTCCTCTACCAATGCCTAAACTCTTATTTATGGATTTAATTTAATGTGCAGAAAGAATTTTCAATTAAATCTGGTCTTCTGCTGCCTCCGGAGAGTGGCAGAGTATAATAACATGGTAATTTTTTTATACATCTTTATGAGGAATGAGAAAATTAATTATTTGTGGCAAGCTGTAATGATTGGGACTTGGAACAGTTGTAGCTGAACAGTTTGAGGCCCGTTGTTCTGGCACTGAGCTGAAAGAGAGAGAGAAGTGAAGCTTGCACAGAAACACACACACACACACACACACACACACACACACACACACACACACACACACACACACACACACACACACACACACACACACACACACAAACACACACACACACACACAGATAAAGGTGTGCATGCACATACTGAAACAAATCTGGGATGTTTTCATTCATGTTCTGTAGAGTTAGGAGGTTGCTTTTGTGGTTTCAAAGCACTGTTCCTATGTCTTTTCCAGCATGGCCAGGTAATGAAGATTTAGAAAGGGATAACAGTAGGGGGAGGCAGAGCAGAGGAGACAGTGGGAGAGGAGAGTGGGGAGGGGGTCTCCTGTAGGGAAAGTGGGGAGTCTTGTCTTGTAAATGAGTCATGCAGGCAGGGGATCCTGTTCCCCTGTCTGATGTCATCACCGTGTTTGATGTCATTAGAGTGTGTGTACTAGTGCGTACCATATAGGAATAGCAGGTCCTCCACGTCAAGGTCACCACACATTACTATTCACAGGCTACAGCCTTCCCGAACAGGGCCCATCACTTTAATAATGATCACACAACCCCCCTCGCCCCCCCCCCTCTCACTCACTCACTCACTCACTCACTCACTCACTCACTCACTCACTCACTCACTCACTCACTCACCCACTCACTCACTCACTCACTCACTCACTCACTCACTCACCCACTCACACCCCTGTTTGATATCCATCTATTTAAACCAGTGTGAGGGACATGTTTGATATAATGCAGTTCATATATCCAGTAGAGGTTGATACTGCAGCTGGGTTTCAGAACAATATCAGTCTCCATATTGTCAGGGCCATTCTGTGGCACACTAACTACACTTGACTGGACAGTTTCTGTGAGGGTGGGGATGGACGAGCTTGTGTGTGTGTTTGTGCGGCCAACTGAAAGGGGGCATTAGAGTCCTCTGAATGTGTCACCAGGTTAAAAGAGGGCCACCTGTGTGTGTGTGTTTTCATGTGTGTGTGTGTATAAATGTACGTGTGCACCGTGTGTGCTCTGTTTACAGAAGCCATTACATGTTATTTATTTATCCTGTTCCATTTTGTCACGTGCTGTTAAATGATTAATCCACTGCCCCCCCTGATGGAACCCCCCAGGGACAGACAACAGCAGGCCCTACCCTCCCTCTGCATTATACATGACTGGACAGGGACGGACCCACCACCACCTTGTGTGTGTGTTTTGCTGAAGTGCAGGTGTCACCCAGTGAAGAGTCCACTCTGTCTATGTAATAATAGCTAATCTTCAATGTTGTGGGTGTCTGTGTGTGTGTAACAGTCTAGCTTCCGTCCCTGTCCTCGCCCCTACCTGGGCTCGAACCAGGGACACTCTGCACACTATTAGCGCGCACCCCGCTAACTAGCTATCCATTACACATCGGTTACACTCACCCCCCCTTTTTCCGCAGCAACCAGTGATCTGGGTCAACAGCATCAATGTAACAGTATAGCTTCCTTCCCTCTCCTCGCTCCTACCTGGGCTTGAACCAGGGACCCTCTGCACATCAACAACTGCCTCCCACGAAGCATTGTTACCCATCTCACCAAGGACTCAGAGCGAGTGACGCCACTGATTGAAACACTATTAGACCGCACCCCGCTAACTAGCTAGCCATTTCATATCGGTTACATATGTGTCTGTGTGTTCGCTTAAAAAACGAGACAAAAGTAGCAATATTACTGCTGTTTGTCACTCTTGAGCCAACATAGCAACAACATAGCCAGAAACACTTCCTCAAAATAGTCAAATTAATCTAAGATAAATCAAGAAATCTATAATTCATTTTGAAGTTCTTGGTAGCGCAATTTTACATTTAACTAAGATGTTTGGTGTAGTATTTCTCAAGAGAAAACTAGTCGTCTCTCGTTGAATGACAACAAACTCTTCATTGTAGAATCCCGTCCATAGTTCCCACTCTACTACAGAGAGTACTGTTGACCAATCACAGACGAAGGGGCGTACACTTCAGCTACCGAAAAAAATACCTGCTGAACTGCAAAATTAACAAAAACATCACAACATTTCGTCATAATATATACGCAAACTGTTTCGACTGGGAAGCATGCGACAGGCTTTAACGGTCCCTCTTGCTCAGTATATTTGCACCGGAGGTCAATATCTCTCCCAGAGTTCCCTGCTAATGAAGCCCCACCTTCATGCAAATGAGCACACTGTTAACCCCAATCAGAGGGGGTCGCTGAGTGTGCATCAATCCCCATCTCCCTGAGTGCTACAATGGGTTGGGGCTACAAGGTTCCACCTTCACAGACACACAGGTAATTAACGTGACTTAGATAGTCAGAGACTGCGAGCCGCTGGGGTGTGTGTTAAAAACAGGGTTCAACCTAGTGTCAAGGCACTATTACGAGTGAGTACACAGGTTATCACCCTAGTGTACACTCACTTTAGTCTCAATTAGCCATTACTGTTGTCTTGTCTGAACATGACGGAAGGTGTTCCTTGTGGTTCTCAATGATCTGCCTCTGAAGGGTAGCTGTTCTAGCCTTTTATAGAAACATATATGCCATTTAACATACACTTTTATCAAAAGTGACTTAGAGTCATGTATGCATACACGTTATGTATGGTCCCAGGAATTGAACCCACTACCCTGACATTATAAGTATCATGCTCTTCCAACTGAGCTACAGAGGACCATTCTGGCTAGGTGTTTTTTTTTGTCTGTCTGGGACTGACTGAAGGTGTTAGTTCTTGGTTTAGTGTCTCTTAAGCTCAGTGTTATTTCCTGTTGTCCTCTATGGGTCTAGTCTGTTTGACTTGGATGACTGTGAATGGTTGGCGGTTGGTGCTGAACCGATGACCCTGAAACTACAGTTCCTAACAGTGGTCCAGTGTTAGTGATGCTCTGAGACAAACACAGGAAATGTTGAATGTTGAATAATGTGCCGCCCACATGTTTGAGATGTCACAGAGGCTTGAGGTAGAAGTTGCTGTTAACCACATATCTACTATCAGTTTACCCCCACCCCCAATCCTAACCTTAACCAAGAGGTGGATGGATAAAGATCTTGGACCAGTGGTAATAGGAGAGACTATCTACATCATGATGAAGGTTACAGATTCACAGGTGAATGTTTTTGGTGTGTCACTGAGATGTCAGTCGATCCATTGGTATTCACTGACTATCTCTCTACCCCTCTTCTTTAATGTATTCTCAGACATTTCTGCTGCTCTGCTCTGTGTGTGTGTGTGTGTGTGTGTGTGTGTGTGTGTGTGTGTGTGTGTGTGTGTGTGTAGCCTGATTCCGAGACAGAAGACGAAGGGGTTTCAAGTGAAGAGTACTTGTTCATTAGAACACCCTGGTATCCATTCCAGAGGACACACACACACACACTATGTGTCCCAAATGGCCCCCTTTTCTTCCTACATAGTGCACTACTTTTGACCAAGGCCCGATGGGTCCTGGTTTAAAGTAGTGCACTATATAGGGAATAGGGTGCCATTTGGGATGTAGACATACTGATCACTGATCTAGTATTCACATCATTAGCCCTCAGGCCATAGGGGAGTATCCTAGAAAGACTACCATAAGAGAACTGTCATGTGGTTGACTGGCACAAACCAATCAGTATTTCCCATGGGCTTGTATTAAATTACTGTAGTTACCTTCTGAATTCAATCAATTTATTCTAATTGAAAAACAACACAATTAAGGGTATTTCTTATTGGTTTGACTAGAGAGCGCATCAATGTTCACCTTGTCTTGTACTTTAGTTGTTTAAGGCAGGGCTATTCAACTGGCGGCCCGCAGGCCAGATCCGGGCCGTTTATCAATTTAGTATGGCCCTTAGATCCCCGCAGAAATCCGATGTTTAGTGCCAAAAAGAGCTCTCGTTCAATATTCTCCAATGGGAGTATCTGTCTTCCTGTAGTCCTGTCCATTAAGTACTGTCAAACAATATCACCGGACATACCAGTTAAAGCCAATCAGAACTGCTAACAGGGGTACAGGGTCAGGGTCCGATCATCATCTAGCCTGCAACGTTGCTTCGTAGTCTGCTGAGCATCATGGTATACTTTTACATAGTGATGTTCGGTGGCTAAGCAACGGTAACAATGCAACTATATTCAGTCATCATCAGTGCAGATGACTTTTAGATCAACTGAAAGCTAACTTTGCAACGAGATTTGATGAGTTTAAGTACCCGCAGAGGTGGTGCAGTTTGTTTTAGGGAGCTGTTCTCTACTGACACGGGTGAGCGAGACCTCTGCGCAAAAGCTAGCCAACAGAGAGAGATATGCCATACATAAAAGGTTTATCTGTGTTAAAAAGACAACCAAACAAGACCAATAAAATAACTGAATTATAAAGAAATCGAAAATAGAACAGAATGGGATGCTGGTCAACAGAGATAGGATACCTTTTATGCATGAACTATGTCTAAATAAAAACAAAAGATTAATATATGTATGTAAAACAGACAGAAAAGTAGAAATGTATGAATGTGTTGCAGGTCAACTTTGTTATAAGTGAACATTTGTTCCATTATTTAAACAATTTGATGCACTGAATTAGGCTAATCTTAAAGCACTTAAAATTAACTTTCAGCAACAGTTATTTTAATATAAGTGCCTTATAAGATTATAATTGTGTTTGTGCATTGTTTTTTATACCGGTCTTAGGAGTAATACCATGTAGAAAATGTCTGCCCCCCTCTGAATAACCTTTTTTAAATCTGGCTTCTGTAGGAATATAGTTGAATCACAACAAGTACCTCATGTGAACTATCTTACAACAACTTCCTGAATTTTTCCCATGGTAGGTTGTCAGTGCTTTCTCCTAAAGAGGCTCTGTTCTCGCTCCCTCTTTCTCGGTCTCTCTGCTATTTCTCTCTTCTGCTCTCCCCTGGGGTTTCTTGGTGAGCCTGGAGAAGGTGTGTGTGTGTGTGTGTGAGAGAGAGAGCGAGAGAGCGAGAGAGAGAGAGAGAACCTCATCTCGAACATGGACACCGTGGACAGCCAGCCATCCAGGGCTCCATTGTTCTCCTGTGTGATGTGGAGAAGAAAGGCAGATGGAGAGAAAGAAAGAAGAGAGGGAGAGAGGAGAAAGAGTTGTTTGATAGTGCTGTGGAGTCTGTGTGAATGAACAGTGAAGGGCACCCATTGTCTTCCAGCGACCTCCATTTGGTACTGTATGGTCCCTTTTACTGCACTGTCTACCGCCACAATACCTCCTTTCTGCTCCTCCTCTCTCTTAAAGAAAAAAGGATTAGTAAAACAGAGGAATTGCGTGTCCAGATTCCCAACTATCAGCCACAAGGCACACAAAAGAGGGCAGAGATTTTCTCCCTTCTTGCTATTTTTCTCTCCCCTCCCCTCTTCTCCTTTCCTCTCCCCTCTTCTACTCTCCTCTCCTTCTCCTCTCTCTCTCTAGTTAGCTGAGGTAAATGTGATTGTGGTCATGTTTTTAACTACCAGAGGAATGCAGGGTATTTTAGGCTGGGGAATGACGGACTAGAGCAGCTGCATTTCCTGTTTATCCAGCTCATGCATGAGATACTGGAGAGGAACAGGGGATGCATTCATCCCCTTCTCTCTACCTCCGCTGACCCCCTCCTCGGGGCCTCCCATTCTTCTCCCTATCTATTTCTCTCTCTATCACACACTTTCTGACTTTCTCTCTCTCAATTTCTTTCTCTAACTTGCTCCACTCTTTCCCTTCAAATTCTGCCTTGCTATTCACTCACTCACTCTGTCGTTCACTCTCTTGCTCAGTATCTATCAGACAACTGTCCTGTTATCTGAGGCTGTATAATACCAGTCCAGACGTAGATGCACATGGAGGAGTTGCACTCATTTGTTTGTACCTCCTCTTCTCTCTCTCTCTCCCAGCCCACTGCCAAGCCCTGTGCCCTTGATAGATGGCAGACAGACAGACAGACACAGAGGCTGGAAGAAATTAAAAGACTTGTGTCCTGTCCAGTCCAGTCAATATTGTACTGATTCATTGTTTGAGTACAGACAGACTGAATGACTGCATGGGAGTCAACGTTACACAACTCTCCAACCCAAGGCTCTTTTCATCAATATGGCTTTGGAAGATAGCTAGCTAGTCCTTATACTGTAGAACTGACTGTCTGCCTCGCATTGACTGACTGGCAATTTAAACCTTGTCTGGCATTGGCAGTGGCCATCTAGTCAGAGCCAATTATTAGTCCTTTACAAAGTGTCTGAATGTCACTGAGAAGTCAGTTGTTGGAGATGGTGGTTTTAAAGGAAATGTATAATACCATATTGTTCAAAGTTTGAAAGCAGAGAAGTTCTGAAAGTTCAGGAATGAAGGTCACCGCGCTTGCTTCGAAACAGTTCATTTTGTATCGGACGCGTTCTATGTTTAAAATAGCCACACAGTATATTGAATGTACAGTAAGTACATTCTAATTCCATCTCTTCAAAAATAATATCTTTCAATGTTTGAAAGTTCAGGAATGAAGGTTGCCATTCTTGCGCACATTCTTTGACATGCATACTGAATGTAAAGTAGATACATTCCAAATCTATCTCTTAAAAATATATTTTCAAGTTAAAACATTATTCAAACCCATCCCTACTTCAGAAGTGTCACTTCAAAACAAACTCGCCCTTCCTTTCAGTGAAGTGTAAATATGACCCTTGACCTTGTCCTGCATCTCTTTGTTTCTGTGTTACTGTGCCTCTCCTTTCAAGTCCGGCCCCTCTCAAAGGCACTTTGAAGTAATGAAGATGGAAGATTAAACAACAGCAACAATTATATTTGTCAGTGAATTATTAAACCTCCATCAATCCCACTTAATCACTCTCCAATATCTCCTCAGACACTGAAATAGAAGCATAATGCTGTTGAAGGTTAATGGGCTTTTTGCTTGAACTTCTCCTCGGAGGAGAGAGAAGGAGTGGGGTGTCAATAATAACAACGGTTACCAAAAACCACATATGACCATGCATCATTGACAAAAAATCTCTCTCTCTCTCCACCCACCCACCCACCCACCCCTCCCCCTGCCCCCCTATCTCTTCCATGTGCATAAGTACAAACACACTCTTCCCAAACCTTCTCCTTCAAGTAAACACGTAAAAGCCCCAGTCCTCCCACATGCTGTTCAGGGGGGAGAGATGAGTCCCACAGTTCCTCTCTTCCTCTCTCTGTAGTGTCGCCCACAGGTGGTTCGTCCTCTCCTTCAGCACAGCTGGCCTCCAATTGTCTCAGCACAGCGCTGTGTATGTGTGTCCGTGCGTGTGTGCGTGCATACGTTTGTGTGAGTGTGTCTGTGTGTGTGTTGTGCGGTGTATGTGTGTCAGCACTGCATGTGTGTGTGTGTGTGTGTGTGTGTATATATAACAAACCTTCAGCAGATGGATTGCTGTTTATAGCCAGTAAATAAAGGACCTGCCTGGTAAACATAAGAACAGGGATTCATATATTATCCCAGGATTAGAAAGAAAGGGACAGAAAGAGAAGAGAAGAGAGAACAGAAGATTGCACAGGTTGTGTGATTTACAGTTGGACTTTAGGGAGGTGGGAAGCCCGGTCAACCAAGTGCAGTCTCAGATGAGTGGCTATTTCCTAGCATGTCAAAGGGTCAGAGGTCAGGGGTTATTGCTGGTCACAGAGGTGGACAGGGTTGAACAGAGACCCAGGTCTCCAATCTCTGATCGATATTCCAGGCCAGGTAGTATATCCCCATTTGACACTCCGATGTACCCACACATATGCGCACGCAAGCAACACACTCAAAAAACATACACATGCACACACACAAATCAAAATCAAAGTTTATTGGTCGGGTACACAGTTAGCCGATGTTTTAGCGGGTGCAGTGAAACGCTTATGTTACTATTTTCTAACAATACAGTAAAATGTCAAACAAGTACACAAATAATAATAATAATAATAATAAAATACCAAAATGGACTGCTTACCCCAAATCCTAGTCACTGTAGCCATTTCTTCTTGTTATTAGCTGATAGGAGTGGAATCCGGTGTGGTCGTCTACTGCACCATTATCTGTTTGTGGCTCTCATGTTAGCTTGCCATTCTGCTTCGATCTTGCCATTCCCCTTCGACCTCACATCTAAAGTTTTTGTTATAAATGACCCATCAACGTCAATGAACGATGGGGGTTAATTGGGTTTTCTGCCCATGATATCATTTGTGACCCACCGCCTGGATATGGTCCAATGTAGCAAACTTTGAAATTGTGTTATTTTACATTGGGAAAAAGTAGAGACTCCCAGCTAGAAAATGGCACATCATACACTGCAGTTGAGGAACAATTCTACTTTGAAAGTTGATAAACTTGTAACCCTACTTTTGAGAAAATGGCCCGTGAATGTTTTGTCTACACCCATCCAGCATCGTTCACGAAAGTAGTAGTAAAAATACACATGATCTAGTCCTTGGCCTATATCCTAATCTGACTTTGATGCATGTTGTTCTTCACATTACCGTCTCTGGTAAACACACACTATATCAAATGAAAGCTAAGTTTATTTGTCACAAGCACAGGATCCAGAAGGTATACGGTGAAATGGTCACTTGCATATTGAAGTCTTTTGTTTAGAAATGTATCTAGCTAGCTAAACAATGAACCATAATCCCAGCTCTAATGCCATGCTCCAAACAACTGGACCCTTGGAAATCTCAAACTTCAGAGCTTTCAACACAACTGGGAACTCAGAAAGAAAACGAGCACCGACTGGAATCTTTTTATTTGAATGGTCATCCAACTTGAAATTCCAACTCGGGAACTCAGGCCTCTTTCTAGAGCTCCGACTTTCCGACCTGAAGATCACTGACATCATGATTTGACCTCATATTTTTCAGAGTTGTTTTGAACGTGGCAATACTACCATGCATTAATCTGCAGGTAGCTAAAGCTAACCAGCTAGGTGCAATTTTAGCTAGCTAGCTAACATTAGGCTTTAACTAGCAATGCAAATGCATTTATGAGATACTAATAATATTACTACATAGATCATACATATAACGTTAGCTAGTGGAGCCAACCAGCCAACTTTAGCTAGCTAGCTAACAGTACGCTTTAAGTTGCAATGAAAATTACTTTCTGACAAATTTAGAAACTTATAATATCTGAAATTAGACTCTTACCCGTATACATGGATCAACACTTTTCCTTCTCTGTCATGGATGCCATGGTTGCCCTTAGTTTGAAGATGTAATCTGGAGGCAAGTATTTTATACAACAGCCTTCTTTCTGTGTTCTATTTTTGGACTCTCTTGGCATTTGGCAATCATCTCTCTGCTTCCACCGGGCATTACACTGGTTTCAAAACTTCTTCCGTGACAACAACACGATTTCTTCCCCCACATTGTCATCAGAAGACTCTACAATGTCTGTTTCAATTCAAATGTTTGGACCTAAATCAGAGATTTCCTCACTGTTTGATTCATTTTCAGAGTAAGAAAGAGTCAACATGATCGTACGATCATCCTCCAGAAAGTAGCCCATCACATCACTTTTTCCCACTGAATTTTGTCGATAGCGCTGTTAAAACTTCTTGCTCCTACTTGAGACGCAGATGTCTCAAGTAGACACCTGGAAATGCAAATGCGCTACGCTATATGCTAAATGTACTCGTTAAAACTCAAACCTATATCAGAATTCACATGCAGGGTATTGAATTAAAGCTACACTCGTTGTGAACCTAGCCAACAAGTCAGATTTTTAAAATGCTTTTCGGCAAAAGCATGAGAAGCTATTATCTGATAGCATGCAACACCCCAAAATGCCTGAATGCGATGTAAACAAAGATATAGCTTAGCCGGCGCTACACAAAACGCAGAAATAAAATATAAAACATTCATTACCTTTGACGAGCTTCTTTCTTGGCACTCCTATATGCCCCATAAACATCACTATTGGGTCTTTTTTTCGTTTAATAACTTCAGGGCAGCAATGTTGAAAGCAGTTGCAAAACTTTCTCAGTTCTTCATGATATCTTTAATAAAACACGGTAGACAGGATTATCCACGCATACTGAGCAACTCATGTTGTAGACAGAATCATGCTACATGGCAGACCAATCTGAACTTATCTCTCGGCATGTCCAGTCCATCCATTATCTCAGCAATTATGGTTAGTGGTACGGTTCCTGTATTTTCCCATGGTTAAACCAAATAGGCTTGTAATTTAACAATTGTATTCGTATTTACAGATGGCATTTGTTATTTGTTATTAAGGCACATGACAGTACAGATGTTCCAGAAGGCATTTCTGCAACGACAAAAATCAACTTGATAAAAATAATTCAAATAAATCTAAAGCCTCTCCTGTGAAGTAGTGACGTGCGACATACGCCTAGGTTCTGGAAACGGGTCACATTTAAGGTACTCCAAAGTCTCTTACGTTATTTATCTTGATTTATTTGATATAGTTTCTTCTTGTTTTTGTTAGGTCTAGTCACACAGTGTCTCAAATTACAGTGTGTTAACCAATCAGATGAGCAGCCTGACTTGTTTGCCCCCTCTTTTGCATCATTTATTTGAACCATAACGTTGTTCAATTCATCATCAATCCAGAGGACTTTACTAGTTCACACAGTTCATTTCTTGTCAGTGCTTGTCAACAATTGGCAGAAATAATTTTCCACATTTTTCAAGTGGATTCACTTCCTCTCCACACATCAGACCAACATACATTACTTTAAGCCCAAGCTTTGGCACCTTGGCACTCCTTGTTATTGCACCAATGCTACTTATGGTCACTACAGCCAACGGTAACTGATATTTCTTTGGAGCAAAGTTCTGCAGCATTAGTGACGATATGATCAATACAATTGGACATCACAGATCCAAAGCTATTGGTATGCACTCTAGTTAGTGGAGTGATATCCTGGATCATATTACAGGCATTAGTCACCTTTAGAAGTTTCCTCTTCAGAGAACAGCTAGTTGCTAACCAGTCAATGTTCAGGTCACCCAGAAAGTAGACCTCTCTGTTAACATCACACACATTATCAAGCATTTGCACACATATTATCCCTATACAGAATGTTAGCATTTGGTGGGCTATAGCAGCACCCCAAAAGCAGAGGCTTTAGATGAGGAAGGTAGGTGAACGTGCAACCACAGCACTTGACATACGATCCCCTCTATTATGCTTTATAGGAATATGACTCTGAGCATATACCGCAACACCTTTGCCAGAAGCATTGCTGTCTTTTCTGTAGATGTTATATCCTTGTATTGCTACTGCTATCGTCAAATAAATGATCTAAGTGAGTTTCAGAGATGGCCAGTATATGAATGTTATCCGATGTTACCAAGTTAGTGATTTCATGAACCTTATTTCTAAAGCGACATACACTGAGTGTACAAAACATTAAGGACACCTGCCCTTTCCATGTTATAGACTGACCAGGTGAATCCAGGTGAAAGCTATGATCCCTTATTGATGTCACTTTTTAAATCCAAGGGGAGGAGACAGGTTAAAGAAAGATTTTTAAGCCTTGAGACAATTGAGATGTGTGCCATTCAGAGGGTGAATGGGCAAGACAACATATGTTATTGCCTTTGTACGGGGTATGGCAGTAGGTGTGTCAAGAAGGTGTCCCAGCTACAAGGGCTAACCGCGTCGCAGGCTATGTTCAAATGTTCAAGAAAGCCTGGCTAGCTTGATAGCTAGAAGCTAGACAAGTTGCTTTGCCAAGCAGCAGCCCTTCAGACTTTAGGGTTTGGCAGTATCCCTGACAGATAGTAGCGGCCCCAGCAACTGATGCCGAACACATCGCAGGATCCAAACTAAACAGGTAGGCTAGTAAACAAATGTTCAAAAACAACAAACCGAGCACTCTCTTGTTCAGCATGCATCACGCTCTGATGGCGATCATGGATATTGTAAAAACAATATGGACAGTATGTGAATAGAAAAGGTGTGGATAGCAGTAGTTATATAGGATGAGCCATGACTATAATATAATAATTAAATATCCAGTGGGTAAAACAGGTATGTAAACATTATTAAAGCTATCAGTGTTCAATGACTCTATGTGCATAGGGCAGCAGTCTCTAGGGTGCAGGGTAGAGTAATGAGTGGTAGCTGGCTAGTGACAGTGTCTGAGGTTCAGGGCAGGGCACTGGGTGGAGGCTGTCTTGTGATGACTGTTTAACAGTCTGATGACCTGGAGATAGAAGCTGTTTATCAGTCTCTCGGTCCCAGCTTTGATGCACCTTTTTTTTTTAAACTGCCAAGTTGGCTAGACCTTAGAAACAGGGCATGAACACACAAACAAACACAAAAACACACACTCAATCCCCAAAGACACAATCCTATACATCAGCTCAGATCACTGTGGTAGCGCATGATCACCATAGTAGCCCAGGAAAGAGCCTAGTCAGCTAATAGGATGTCACAACTGAGATGAGACAGGAAGATAAAGACTGGAGGATGAAGACTGTAATTCCACTAAAGGACTACATCCCCTCGGTGGAGGGAGTTCAGGTCGCTAGGGAAACCATCAGTAAAGCCATGCGATGAGGTTGAGCGTGTGCCTGCAGAATGGATCGAAACACTCCAGTTCACTAATATTGATTTCTCCTTCTCTTTTTCTCTCTCCTGCTCCTCCACTTCTCTACTCTCAGGAGCTCTTGAGCACTGTTTTTAGTGCCGAGAGAGAACAAGTACAGTTGAAGTTGGAAGTTTACATACACTTATGTTGGAGTCATTAAAACTCGTTTCTCAAGCACTCCACAAATGTCTTGTTAACCAACTATAGTTTTGGCAAGTCGGTTACATACACTAAGTTGACTGGGCCTTTAAACAGCTTGGAAAATTCCAGAAAATGATGTCATGGCTTTAGAAGCTTCTGATAGGCTAATTGACATTATTTGAGTCAATTGAGGGAATACCTGTGGATGTATTTCAAGGCCTGCCTTCAAACTCAGTGCGTCTTTGCTTGACATCACGGGAAAATCCAAAGAAATCAGCCAAGACCTCAGAAACAAAATTGTAGACCTCCACAAGTCTGGTCCATCCTTGGGAGCAATTTCCAAATGCTTGAAGGTACCACGTTCATCTGTACAAACAATAATACTCAAGTATAAACACCATAGGACCACGCAGCGGTCATACCGCTCACGAAGGAGACGCGTTCTGTCTCCTAGAGATGGACGTACTTTGGTGCAAAAAGTGCAAATCAATCCCAGAACAACAGCAAAGGACCTTGTAATTATGCTGGAGGAAACAGGTACAAAAGCATCTATATCCACAGTAAAACGAGTCCTGTATCGACATCACCTGAAAGGGCGCTCAGCAAAGAAGAAGCCACTGCTCCAAAACCGCCATAAATAAGCCAGACTACGGTTTGCAACCTCACATGGGGACAAAGATCATACTTTTTTGAGAAATGTCCTCTGCTCTGATGAAACAAAAATTGAACTGTTTGGTCATAATGACCATCGTTATGTTTAGAGGGAAAAGGTGGATGCTTGCAAGCCGAAGAACTCCATCTCAACCGTGAAGAACGCGGGTGGCAGCATCATGTTGTGTGGGTGCAGTGTTGCAGGAGGGACTGGTGCACTTCACAAAATAGATGGCATCATGAGGATGGAAAATTATGTGGATATATTGAAGCAACATCTCAAGACATCAGTCAGGAAGTTAAAGCTTGGTCGCAAGTGGGTCTTCCAAATGGACAATGACCCAAGCAAACTTCCAAAGTTGTGGCAAAATGTCTTAAGGACAACAAAATCAAGGTATTGGAGTGGCCATCACAAAGCCCTGACCTCAATCCTATAGAAAATGTGTGAGCAGAACTGAAAAAGCGTGTGCAAGCAAGGAGGCCTATACAAACCTGACTCAGTTACACCAGCTCTGTCAGGAGGAATGGGCCAAAATTCACCCAACTTATTGTGGGAAGCTTGTGGAAGGCTAATCGGAACGTTTGACCAAAGTTAAACAATATAAAGGCAATGCAATATATGTAAACTTCCGACTTCAACTGTAGATTGGGTGACTCAGGCCAATCTCTCTGTGACCCCCCCCCCTTTCTCTCTCTCTCTCTCTCTCTCTGCAATCACATATATTTCTCTCTCTCTGCAATCACATATATTTCTCTGAGCAGAGCTGTACTTACTGACTTACTGCCAGTCAAGCAGTCACACTGCATGTGCGTGCTTATCCAGAGGTGTATGGAAAGGGAGAAGAAAAATGTTCATTCTAACCAATGGACAATAAAGTTGTATTCTATTCTATTCTACATATAATAGTGCCTTCTTTACCACCTCTTTAACTTCTTGAGAATACTTGACACGCAGACGTCCCAAGTATGCCCCTGGAAATGCAAATGCGCTACGCTAAATGCTAAATGTACTCGTTACAACTCAATCTTTGATCAAAATTCACAAGCAGGGTATTGAATTAAAGCTACACTCGTTGTGAACCTAGCCAGCAAGTCAGATTTTTAAAATGCTTTTCGGCGAAAGCATCAGAAGCTATTATCTGATAGCATGCACCCCCCAAAATGCCAGCTCGACACGTAAACAACAGATTTTGCGATAGCCGGCGCTACCCAAAACGCAGAAATAAAATATAAAACATTCATTACCTTAGACGAGCTTCTTTCTTGGCACTCCTATATGCCCCATAAACATCACTATTGGGTCTTTTTTTCGTTTAAATCGGTCCATATATACCCAAAATAGCTTTGTATGGAAGTTGTGTCATTCAGAAAAAATCATCGTTTTTAAACGCTGCGTAATTTTTTAAAATTAAAAAAGTCGACGATAAACTTTCACAAAACACTTCGAAATCCTTTTGTAATCCAACTTTAGGTATTAGTAAACGTTTATAATCTATCAAAATGATTACAGGGCGATGTCTCTTCAATAGGTCTTCACTTCAAAAACAATGCCATCTGATATCTCCCTCAACTGCATCCGGGTGAAGACTGGGAAAATGGAGTTCAGATAGAAGGATTTTCCAACAATTAATTCAATTGAAAATTAGGACAATGGCGCCATCGTGCGGAATTTGTATGAATTGCAGGCAGATTCCCATTAAATTCTGTTCTCTTTTAACAACTGGTGGAAGTGACTTATGGAAATTATTTTTTGCTTTCATAGAGCAGTTTTTCTTGCGTTTTTCAATGAAACACACGATCTGTTATAGTCACAGCCGTGATTTAACCAGTTTTATAAACTTCAGAGTGTTTTCTATCCACACATACTAATCATATGCATATACTATATTCCTGGCATGAGTAGCAGGACGCTGAAAAGTTGCGCGATTTTTAACAGAATTTTCAAAAAAGGAGGGGGTAGAAGTAAGAGGTTTAACACACCTCATCCAGCTGACCAAAGTATTGTTCAACTTATCAGGGTGTTGGTTACTGGGCGATAATAATGCAATAGATATACACCCAAGTAGTCTTACGAACCTCTGTGTTTACATCCTTTCAATATAGTGCATGGTAATAGATACTATTCAACTCAACTGTATTCGAAACAACATGCATCACAATGGCCTTATGTAACCGGTGCTGTGCTGCACCGCTGTAACTCTGCGTTGTGTGCGGTTGATTGAGACTATAGACGACAACTTTGGAGATCAGATTGTTTTAATTCATCAGAATTCACTCTCCGCATCCCGCATCCAAAATAAAATAAAACATTTGTAGAGCACATATGTTCCGAGAATCGTCGGCTCTTTCTACAACAGATGCACAACACAAGGGACTGGGATCATTCGAGGAGCTAGCCATCGTTCGCACATACAATAGCCTGCTAATACCTTAGCTAGCTATTATCCACATGTTGAATTCAGAATGTAATGATCATCCTAAATAGTACATTTACAAGTGCATCTTAACAATACCATCCACTTATGAGTAACCTCTAAATATACAACATTATTCATGAACAAAACACTGTGTGTACAAACTTTTCTGGAGAAGACAGAAAAAGCGTGCCTACCTCTCTCAGTGCATCAAAATGATTTGAGCACGCAGGGCAAAACGTAAGTACACACTCCCCTACTCCCAGGAGGCAGGCATGCATAATAACAAATCAACATGTGATATTAATGTATGAACCTGGTGAAATTCACAAAGTACTTTAACAACTGTTTCACTTACAATGCGTTTACCTTGTATATTCTTCAATACAAACGGCAGGGCAGGGAAGTGAACTTAAGTCGCTGGTGTGAAATGAAAACACCCTACGCATCACGCCAATAGAGTTAACTTAATTGGTGTGAATTGTAATGTTGCTCTTATAGCGAGGATCGCTACAATATAAATGAGGCGTGCAGTTGGATAAATACTTCTAGATTAATGGGATTAAATAACCACATTGACCTCCTGAATACAGTGGATTGTGTGTATTCAGTTCACAGGGTTAGTCTCACAGGGCAGCCCAATTCCGATATCATGTCTTTTCACATCAAACCTTTAACAGAGCTGATCCGATTGGTCAAAATACCAATTAGTGCAAAAAAGTTCAGAATTGGGCTGTCTGTGTAAACGTAGCCTTATAAACTCAGCAAAAAAATAAACGTCCCTTTTTCAGGACCCTGTCGTTCAAAAGATAATTTGTTTAAAAAAAAATAACTTCACATATCTTCATTGTAAAGGGTTTAAAAACTGTTTCCCATTCTTGTTCAATGAACCATAAACAATTAATGATCATGCACCTGTGGAACGGTCATTAAGACACTAACAGTTTACAGACGGTAGGCAATTAAGGTCACAGTTATGAAAACTTAGGACATTAGAGAGGCCTTTCTACTGACTCTGAAAAACACCTAAAGAAAGATGCCCATCTGTGTGAACGTGCCTTAGGCATGCTGTAAGGAGGCATGAGGATTGCAGATGTGACCAGGGCAATAAATTGCAATGTCCGCACTGTGAGACGCCTAAGACAGCGTTACAGGGAGACAGGACGGACAGCTGATTGTCCTCGCAGTGGCAGACCACGTGTAACAACACCTGCACAGGATTGGTACATCCGAACATCACACCTGCGGGACAGGTACAGGATAGCACCAACAACTGCCCGAGTTACACCAGGAACGCACAATCCCTCCATCAGTGCTCAGACTGTCCGCAATAGGCTGAGAGAGGCTGGACCGAGGGCTTGTAGGCCTGTTGTTAGGCAGGTCCTCACCAGACCTCACCGGCAACAACGTCGCCTATGGACACAAACTCACCGTCGCTGTACCAGACAGGACTGGCAAAAAGTGCTCTTCACTGATGAGTCACGGTTTTGTCTCACCAGGGGTGATGGTCGGATTCGCGTTTTATCATCGAAGGAATGAGCGTTACACTGAGGCCTGTACTCTGGAGCGGGTTGGAGGTGGAGGTGGAAGTGGAGGGTTCGTCATGGTCTGAGGCGGTGTGTCACAGCATCATCGGACTGAGCTTGTTGTCATTGCAGGCAATCTCAACGCTGTGCTTTACAGGGAAGACATCCTCCTACCTCATGTGGTACCCTTCCTGCAGGCTCATCCTGACATGACCCTCCAGCATGACAATGCCACCAGCCATACTGCTCGTTCTGTGCGTGATTTCCTGCAAGACAGGAATGTCAGTGTTCTGCCATGGCCAGCGAAGAGCCCGGATCTCAATCCCATTGAGCACGTCTGGGACCTGTTGGATCGGAGGGTGAGGGCTAGGGACATTCCCCCCAGAAATGTCAGATAACTTGCAGGTGCCTTGGTGGAAGACTGTGGTAACATCTCATCAACATCATATTTTCCGATGACCTGCTTTTTAGGTCAAATATCGACGGCGGGTAGCCTAGCAGTTAAGATCGTTAGTTCAAATCTGTTGATGTGCCTTTGAGCAAGGCACTTAACCAGGGCTGTGATCTCTTGTTTATATCCCTGTGAGCATTTCTCCTTTACAAAGATAATCCATCAACCTGACAGTTGTGGCATATTAAAGAGCATGATCATTACACATGTGCACCTTGTGATGGGGACAATAATAGGCCGCTCTAAAAATGTGCAGTTTTATCACACAACACAATACCATAGATGTCTCAAGTTTTGAGGGAACGTGCAATTGGCATGTTGACTGCAGGAATGTCCACCAGAGTTGTTGGCAGATTATTTAATGTTCATTTCTCTACCATAAGCCACCTCCAACATCGTTTTAGAGAATTAGGCAGTATGTCCAACCGGCCTCTCAACTGCAGACCATGTGTCTGGCATCGTGGGGCGAGCGGTTTGCTGATGTCAACATTGTGAACAGAGGGCCCCATGGTGATGGTGGGGTTATGATATAAACAGGCATAAACTATGGACAACGAGCACAATAGCATTTTATTGATTGGAAATTTGAATGCAGAAGAATACCACTTCGAGTCCCTGAGGCGCATTGTGAGGCCCATTTGTTTTAAGGTATCTGCAACCAACAGATTCCTATCTGTGTTCCAGTCATGTGAAATCCATTGACTGATTTCCTTGTTTGAACTGTAACTCAGTAAAATAGTTGAAATTGTTGTAGGTTGCATTTATATTTTTGTTCAGTATATATTGGTGCGCTCGTGAAAATCCTGCCTGAAAAACAGCCTCCATTCACCATTTATGGTAACAACGCCATGGTTTGCTGTATAATTTGGAAATGTTGGAACTGGGCCATGTCCTTTTCTAAAAGAAATCGGAATAGCACATTTGATCACATTTCTATAGAGGTGCAGTAACATAAAATGCATGCCGCCTATAGCGAGTGCCAATCACTGGCCGCGCATTTATTGTCTATTGAACAATTTAACGTAAAGGCTGCATACAGCCCACAATTCTATACAAAAATAGCTGTTGTTCAATATTTTCTTTATCTGTACATGATTGTGTTTCCATCTCCTGCCTTGGAGTAGGCTTTGAGATTAAATAGGCTATTATGTCGCGCTCTTATTGCACAGCAATACTGTATCCTACCCATACTGTCGTAGGCTAACGGTCTATTTACTTTCGAGCATGGTTAGCTATTGAATGAGTGATGGATAAATGGTAGCCTAATATTTGTTGTGCAGCAGGTCTTCTTAAAAAACGGCAAATGCATCTGTTTTATCATTAGGCCTATATTTTTTATGTTTTTATTGGCCTACCATTATTATAATTGGCATAAATCAAACAACTCCATTTCCTTCGAAAATAACTGTATTGGCTTGATAAACCACTAGAGGTGCCTACGCATTGTCTGAGATTTGCGTGGAGATTCGCACACTTTCCCGTCAAGTTCAAGATGGATAAATACCAACCTTAAAACGAACTGCAAATGTATCCAACTTTGTAGTCACAAGCTTGATTTAGTCATTGCATGCTAGGAATATGCGACCAAATACTAATCATTTCACTTCTTTATAAGAATAACACGGAACCCGAACCGGCTGCGCGCGTGCGCCATCGTGCTCCACCGTGAATAAATGTATTTTGTCCCCCCACACCAAACGAGATCACAAAACACAGGTTAAAATATCAAAACAAACTCTGAACCAATTACATTAATTTGGGGACAGGTCGAAAAGCATTAAACATCTATGGCAATTTAGCTAGCTAGCTTGCACTTGCTAGCTAATTTGTCCTATTTAGCTAGCTTGTTGTTGCTAGCTAATTTGTCCTGGGATATAAACATTGAGTTGTTATTTTACCTGAAATGCCCAAGGTCCTCTACTCCGACAATTAATCCACACATAAAACGGTCAACCGAATCGTTTCTAGTCATCTCTCTTCCTTCCAGGCTTTATATTGCGATTGGCAACTTTCATAAATTAGGTGCATTACCGCCACTGACCTCGTTCATCTTTCAGTCACCCACATGGGTATAACCAATGAGGATATGGCACGTGGGTACCTGCTTCTATAAATCAATGTGGAGATGGGAGTGGCAGGACTTGCAGCGTGATCTGCGTCAGAAATAGAACTGATTTCTATTTTAGCCCTTGGCAACGCAGATGCTCTTTGGCACGCGCAGCGTGTAAGAATCTGATAAGAATCTTTTCGGGTGTGAATAATTTGAACCTCTATCTTTTTTTTTATTTAACAAAATCTCTGAGCCAGTGTATTCGTGTAAAATAATATTATTTCCTCGGTTTTATAAACATACAATATAGCTCAGTATTTCAATTATTTATTTTATGCGGTCATCATTGATCATCTTTATCAGGAATTTCAGACCCCACTGTACACCCAATTAACAGAAGAATCAACATCATATTTCCTCCAATTACCTGCTTTTCATTCAGTAAATATAGGACTTTAATTTCCTCTATTAGGAATTTGTCTTCTCTGTTGTGACTGCATCATTATCTGTTTAATGTTTGAATGGAATGTGATGTGGTGTAATGGATATTAGATTCCATTGACGATGGAAAAATATGTGTCTAGCGTCATATTGAGCCTGGACCCTGCACTGTAAAGTTAACATATTTTTCAGACGATTGTTCCAAGTTCTTCAGAAGTTGAGTTAAATACTGAGTTGTTTATCCTTAGTGGTGGTGGTGGGGGGGGGTTGTTTAGACACATGCACGCGCACACAGAAACACACACACCGAGCCTGTGTGAGTCCGGCAAGGGCAGTCCTAAGCGAGGCGGTCAGGAAGACCTTCATTAGTGTTGGTCACACATGGTGACCAGATGTGAGTCCAGCCAGAATAGACTGCCCACCACTTTCTCTCTCTCTCTCTCTCTCTCTCTCTCTCTCTCTCTCTCGCTCTCTCTCCAACTTTCACTCTCTCCCTTTCCTCCTCCTCTAACCTCATAATCTGTCTTTTGTTTCCACATGGCTATTGTGCGTTAAGTCTGCCCCTGCCCTGCTAAGAGAAGTCAGTGGCAGCTGAAAGAGATTCTTTGTAACAAAGAGCAGAGGGATGGGGGGTCTGGGGGGGATGGGGGGTCTGGGGGGGCTGCCCAAGGATTTCATGCTTCTTTCTGGAATTTTTATGGCTTGTTTTTGCAGTTATAGAATTCTGAATTTACATGTTTAGGCCTAGCTACCATCTTTCTCTCGCATTCTCTAATTATTTCATTGTCACATTCACTCTGTGTGTGTGTGTGTGTGTGTGTGTGTGTGTGTGTGTGTGTGTGTGTGTGTGTGTGTGTGTGTGTGTGTGTGTGTGGCAAGTGCGATACATTTCGACGTTTGCCCTAAATTCAAACAAATGTAATTACAGCGCATGGCTGATTTCTTATTATTGAAAAGTTAAACCGCTAATCTGCTAAGTTGCTCCTTGGCAGAATTAATTCATTTATTCAATTATCAGGCAGTGTGAATAGCTGACGTGTTTTCAAGTCTCTCTATTTGGCCATAGTCTCTAAACCAGTCAGACAGTCCATATAACCAAACAAAATAATATAATATAATATAGAATAAAATAAAGTAAAATAAAATACAATATAAAAGAAAATGTTATAACTTTTGTCCAGAACAAAAAAAATATCTCAAAAACAGCACAGGATTACATCGCAAACACTTCACCTTAATTGTCCATTCTCATTGAAATGAATCTTATTCAGCCTATCAATGCATATTCCAAAAATACATAACACATTCACATAATTCCCCCATTCACCATGGCATTTTGTAGTGTATATACCACCCGCTCTCTCTCTCTCTCTCTCTCTCTGTCCCTCTCTCTCTCTCTGTCAGTCAATAAGGACAGGCAGGTGTCTGTTTAGACAATACGCTCTCAGTACAGCGGCCTCAAGTTCCATTTACACTTGTAAATGCTGATTGATTCTCATTAGAAACCAGACAAAACAGACCAGAATCAACAAGACAATGAGAACAGAAATCAATGGGTCCTGGTACTTTGTATTCAGAGACCATATTGAAGTCTATTGAGACCATATTCAAGTCTATGCCATGCTGTTCCTGTTGTCTTAAAGATCACGTTGATAGACCGTTTCCTAATGTTCAGTCTGGGAGGGTCTGCATCTGCGGGTGTGTGCAGTGTGTGTTCGTGTTACCCATTACCAGTTTCTGCAACGTAAAGGCTATACTGTGTGTAGTGAAAGTGCTCTAATTATGAGGTAGTCTCTGAGACTTGGGGCCTCCTATGAGTTCTGCTCCTGTGTCATAGCGCCAGCCGTTACCATGGGGATGTTTACAAACACATCCCCTCGCCAGCCTTTTCTTGTCACAGAATGGAGTTGCTTTAGAACATAGAAGGGAGAAGCTTTTTAGAGACCGGAGTGCTATTGATTGAGAATCGAACCCACATTAGTCTGTTCGGAAGCAAATGCACTTTCGACCCGAACTAAAAGAGACAGAAAACAAGAAGAAAAATGTTTTTTTTTTTAAATGACCAGCCTCTATTTTACAGTGAAAAATAGAAAGAGAATAAACAGAAAACATGTTCTTTAGGAGATCAATTAGAACAGATGATAAGTGCACGTTTTTGTGTGTAGAGAGAGAGAGCGAGAGAGAGAGAGAGCGAACACGCACACAGTACTACCTGTCCGCTGCATGTGTGTGCAATTATGGTCTAAGAACAACCCAATTTGGCTAATTTGGTAGCCCAGCACTGGTTAAATAGTGGACAGAACACTTGTTTGGTTATTTTGACCTAGCCAGTTGGGTTACATTGACCCAAACATGGGTTAATGTAACCATCAGTTGGGTATTTTTTACTCTCATGCTGGGTTGACCTAGCATCTTGGTACATTTCAAATGTCATACTTAGATTATTTTCAGCACGTGTGGCTAATTAAAGGCGTGGCTTTCAGCTAGATCTTATTGGCCACCCGTGAGAGTGTTATTTCTGTTCCCCTTGTTAAGTTTACGCACTGCAAATTCTAATTTCTCTCTCTCTCTCTGTCTCTCTGTCTCTCTCTCTCTCTCTCTCTCTCTCTCTCTCTCTCTCTCTCTCTCTCTCTCTCTCTCTCTCTCTCTATATATATATATATATATATATATATATATATATATATATATATATATATATATATATATTTTACACATTCTTCTATGATATTCAGATGATTTGTTGCTTATTATAATAAGGTATATAATCTTATTGCCAAATAAGGTACTCTATACCAACTTGAATTGAATCCCAACAATGGGATGAAATAGGCTTTTAGGAAACTTATACACTTCTGTATGCGTCATTGAAGCTACAAAAATGTCAATGTTTGACCTTAATATGTGATAACTATGCAACAGAACAGATGAATAGGAATGTAATTTACTCTCATGGGTGACTGAACAGAACTACAGTATCTGAAAGCCACGCCCCTACTAAACTACGCCTCCTGTCTTCTGATCTGGGTCATAACTGGGTCATAACTCAATAACCCGGCACCAATAACCCAGCATCAATAACCCAACACCTGCAACCCAGCAGTTAGGTCAAATAAACAACCCAGCATTTTGTGTGTGTGTGTGTGTGAGAAAGAGAGCACTCACGCACGCACACACACACACACACACAATGCCTGGGTGCTCTTTGTCGCTCAATGGAATTGGAGGTGATGAGAGAGAGCACTCACGCACTCACGCACGCACGCACACACACACACACACACACACACACACACACAATGCCTGGGTGCTCTTTGTCTCGCTATGGAATTGGAGGTGATGAGAGAGAGCACTCACGCACTCACGCACTCACGCACGCGCACACACACACACACACACACACACACACACACACACACACACACCCTATTGTACCTGTCTGCTGCATGTGTGTGTGAGAGAGAGAGCACACCCACACACTCACCCCCACCATCACCTACCCTACCTGTTGGTTGTGTGTGTGTGAGAGAGACAGGGCCTTTAAAGCAGGGGGGAGGCGTTAAATGAAACATGTTGTGAACTCTCAGTCAGGTAATTCATTACATTTACATGTTAATCAGTAATTAACACAGTCCAGGGGGACTCATATACCGACACTAATTAAACACCTTTCCCTCTCTCTTTTCCCCTCTCCCTCCTCTTCCCTCTCTCCACTCCTATCTTTTCCCCTCTCCCTCCTCTTCCCTCTCTCCACTCCTATCTTTTCCCCTCTCCCTCCTCTTCCCCCTCTCCACTCTTATCTTTTGCCCTCTCCCTCCTCTTCCCTCTCTCCTTTCCTATCTTTCCCCTCTCCCTCCTCTTCCCTCTCTCCACTCCTATCTTTTCCCCTCTCCCTCCTCTTCCCCCTCTCCACTCCTATCTTTTCCCCTCTCCCTCCTCTTCCCTCTCTCCTTTCCTATCTTTCCCCTCTCCCTCCTCTTCCCTCTCTCCACTCCTATCTTTTCCCCTCTCCCTCCTCTTCCCCCTCTCCACTCCTATATTTTGCCCTCTCCCTCCTCTTCCCTCTCTCCACTCTTATCTTTTCCCCTCTCCCTCCTCTTCCCTCTCTCCACTCCTATCTTTTCCCCTCTCCCTCCTCTTCCCTCTCTCCACTCCTATCTTTTCCCCTCTCCCTCCTCTTCCCCCTCTCCACTCTTATCTTTTGCCCTCTCCCTCCTCTTCCCTCTCTCCTTTCCTATCTTTCCCCTCTCCCTCCTCTTCCCTCTCTCCACTCCTATCTTTTCCCCTCTCCCTCCTCTTCCCCCTCTCCACTCCTATCTTTTCCCCTCTCCCTCCTCTTCCCTCTCTCCTTTCCTATCTTTCCCCTCTCCCTCCTCTTCCCTCTCTCCACTCCTATCTTTTCCCCTCTCCCTCCTCTTCCCCCTCTCCACTCCTATATTTTGCCCTCTCCCTCCTCTTCCCTCTCTCCACTCTTATCTTTTCCCCTCTCCCTCCTCTTCCCTCTCTCCACTCCTATCTTTCCCCCTCGCCCTCCTCTTCCCCCTCTCCATTCCTATCTTTTGCCCTCTCCCTCCTCTTCCCCCTCTCCACTCCTATCTTTTGCCCTCTCCCTCCTCTTCCCTCTCTCCACTCCTATCTTTTCCCCTCTCCCTCCTCTTCCCCCTCTCCACTCCTATCTTTTGCCCTCTCCCTCCTCTTCCCTCTCTCCTTTCCTATCTTTCCCCTCTTCCTCTCTTCCCTCTCTCCACTCCTATCTTTTCCCCTCTTCCTCTCTTCCCTCTCTCCACTCCTATCTTTTCACCTCTTCCTCTCTTTACACCCTCCACCCCCCCCCCCCCCCCCACACACACCTCTATTCACAGCGGTGGGTGTTAAGCTAGACATTTTAATATGTAGTCCTAGTCATATGTGAGATTAAAGAAATGACTCTATATTCGCTATATACGCTATATTCTAGGTTGTTAGTTCTGGGAGTATTACATCCCAGTACATATAGGTTTATATTCATACAAATACTGTAGCTCATTGTAGTTACTTATAAGTTCTTCCCTGTGATCGAGCAAAGCTCTCTCCTCTCTGACCCTGATGCTCCTCTCTGTCAACTCTAACCCTATCCTGACCCAGGAAACTCAAATGTCAGCTGACGGCCCCCTGTGTGTGTGTGTGTGTGTGTGTGTGTGTGTGTGTGTGTGTGTGTGTGTGTGTGTGTGTGTGTGTGTGTGTGTGTGTGTGTGTGTGTGTGTGTGTGTGTGCTGTTAATCCACTGTGAGGCCCCAGAGGGATCACTCCAGATCCAAGCAAAATTCTAAATTTGTGCTGTTCCCCAGGATGTCAGGAGAGTCATTTAATGCTTAAATTGAAAATGTTTGTCGCAGAACATCGTGAGATTAAGACAGTAAAAAATTTAAATCTGTTTAGACTTTGTGGCTGTGTTATCTAGTGGAAATTGGGTCAAGTCACAAATGTAGATATCGCTCTGTCACTTCCTGGTTGCAAAAATTCTATTAAATTTCAGTTTATGTGAGAAAAAAAGCATGGGATAGTGTAGGAAATCATTTTCCATCTAAATCCCTGTGAAATACATTTTCAATAACACAAAAGATTGTTTTTACAGCTGTTTGAAGCTGGTGTACCAAAACCAAAATGTATATCTCAATCTCTAGTTTCTGCCATGTTACAGGGAAATGGGAGGCGGGAGATTTTTTTTTAATGCAGCCTATTGCAATTCACCTAGCTTCT